>NC_134400.1:76806496-77076445 GCF_050003625.1 Haematobia irritans | reverse complement strand
TTCAGTTTTTCGACATCTGTAATGTAACAATTTAAGAATTTTGTGACGTCATCGATGTTTACGCTGCATTTGAACTTTGCCATGAGGTTGATTTTGTTAGCGCTTGCGTCATTGGCGCTATCCTTTGTTGTGTAAGCTTTGGTCTTACCAATACTTTCCCATGTGGAAGTTGATATGATGGATATGTCCGAAGCGGTATCGATTTGTAGACGAACAGGCTTGTTGTTCATTAAAATTCAACATTTCTTGTATTGAAAACTGCGTTTGTGTTGAACGTCTTCTTTGATTTCTTAAACTTCTGCTGAGGGAAAGCCCTCTTCCATGTTTGAAGGTTTTGGTGATTTGCCTAATTTTGCGCTGACACAATAGTTGTCTTTGTGTCCCAGCTGGTTGCACTTGTTGAATTTGTGTTTTTGAAATGGACAAAATTTTACGTAGTGCAAATCCCCACAGAACCAGCATGGTGTCTTAGGTAGTTTGTGTTGTCTTGGACCTTCGGTAGATTTGTTGCCAGAACAGACCGTTTTTGATTGATGTTCAATCAAACTGTTGTCTGATTTCAGGTCGAAAATACGCTGAGTCTCATCTACGAGATTGTCCAAATTCATTTCCCTGTTCTCGTCGAGCAATTTTAGCAAACGAATTCGTATTTCATTATCTCTGGCCGACTTCAAACCCAGAACGAAGATTAAACATTTAAACTGATGGATGGTTAACTCACTCATTTTGAACAATTCACATTGGAGATTGACTTTGCTGGAGTATTCGCGGAAATCTTCCCCATCTGTTTTTGCTAATTGCAAACACTTATAGCGTTGTGCGACTTGAGTTTCTACTTTTCCGAAGAGCTTCTTCAATTTTTCCACAGTGTCCTTAAGTGTCATTTCTTCTGGTTTTGTTGGCAGAACATAATTTGTGAATCTTTCGTGCACTTGATTTGGCATCTTCTTCCATAAGAGAGCTACTTTGTCATCGTCGTCCAATGCGCTTGCCTCTTTTTCGAAGACATGAACAAATCTATTGTACCACGTTTGAAAGATAAGACCACTTTCTGGCTCGTATTCGAAATTTGTCATGGAATGCGCTAAAGATTCCATCAAGGCTGCTTTGGATGTACCTTGTCTCGGGTTGTTATCTGCTGTGGAGCTTGCGCTTTGCGATTGAATGAGCAAAGCCATTTGTTCGAGCAATAGCGTCTGTTGAGCTATCGCCTTTTGCTGCTCCTTCAGTAATTTCACAACTTTTGCTAGGCATGTTCATTCCTGAATACTGGCGTTTTACAACTGATTTTATTTTACGACCGTCCTCGTCGCCACTTTTGTTAGCCTTTTTTTATATGAATAAAAGACTATGCTTTTGATTGCTAAAACGTATTATTTATTTTGTAGAACTTTTATGTCTGCTTAGATGCTTCTAGAACAAAAGGATGATGAGATTCGATTACTTAAGTATGTGTGCGCGCTCTGACAATAGAGCTGCCAGATTGTAATAAATATTATAAAGGGTGATTTGTTAAGAGCTTGATAACTTTAAAAAAAAAAAAACGCATAAAATTTGCAAAATCTCATCGGTTCTTTATTTGAAACGTTAGATTGGTCCATGACATTTACTTTTTGAAGATAATTTCATTTAAATGTTGACCGCGGCTGCGTCTTAGGTGGTCCATTCGGAAAGTCCAATTTTGGGCAACTTTTTCGAGCATTTCGGCCGGAATAGCCCGAATTTCTTCGGAAAATGTTGTCTTCCAAAGCTGGAATAGTTGCTGGCTTATTTCTGTAGACTTTAGACTTGACGTAGCCCCACAAAAAATAGTCTAAAGGTGGCCAACTTACCGGTCCATTTCTTGAGATGAATTGTTCTCCGAAGTTTTCCCTCAAAATGGCCATAGAATCGCGAGCTGTGTGGCATGTAGCGCCATCTTGTTGAAACCACATGTCAACCAAGTTCAGTTCTTCCATTTTTGGCAACAAAAAGTTTGTTAGCATCGAACAATAGCGATCGCCATTCACCGTAACGTTGCGTCCAACAGCATCTTTGAAAAAATACGGTCCAATGATTCCACCAGCGTACAAACCACACCAAACAGTGCATTTTTCGGGATGCATGGGCAGTTCTTGAACGGCTTCTGGTTGCTCTTCACTCCAAATGCGGCAATTTTGCTTATTTACGTAGCCATTCAACCAGAAATGAGCCTCATCGCTGAACAACGTAAAGCGCGAAACACATTTCGAACCGAACACTGATTTTGGTAATAAAATTCAATGATTTGCAAGCGTTGCTCGTTAGTAAGTCTATTCATGATGAAATGTCAAAGCATACTGAGCATCTTTCTCTTTGACACCATGTCTGAAATCCCACGTGATCTGTCAAATACTAATGCATGAAAATCCTAACCTCAAAAGAATCACCCTTTATAAGATGTTTATGTAAGATGTAGGGTTACCCCCAACAAAAACTATGGGTATTATGTACCCAAAATCTTACCAGTGAGGCTGAAGGAGTCGAAAAGAAGCTAGTCGATCCACAGTCCATAATGATAATCAGTCTGTAGGAGGAATTCCGCAGCATTATGTAACAGACGAAGAAGAACTCGAAAGAGAAACAAATTGGATAATTCAAAGAAGTAAAAAGAATAAATCCAAAGCAAAAACGTCACAACAACCACAATGAAGGTGTGAATCAAGTAATAGCCCATGAAGATGCTAATACAGTTGTCGCCGACAACAAATCTAAAGATGGTCCTCTACCAGATAATCCACCTCCTATCATATTATTGGAGTACAAAGCTACGAGGAAATAAAAAATATATTAAAATCAGCTA
Organism: Haematobia irritans; assembly: GCF_050003625.1. Lineage (NCBI taxonomy): Eukaryota > Metazoa > Arthropoda > Insecta > Diptera > Muscidae > Haematobia > Haematobia irritans. Next base: position 77,073,624 of record NC_134400.1, on the reverse strand, counting down.
ATGTTGAAAACGTTAGAATTACAGCTTTAAATAACAACGAATGGAAAATAAATACTTCCGATTCAACAGCTTACAGAAATCTATCTGCAACATTGAACGAACTGCAAACCGAATGGTATACTTACGAAAATAAAAATGAGAGACGCAACAAAGTTATTGTCCGTGGTCTCCATCACACATGTTCAAAAGAAGAAATACTAACGGATCTCCAAAAACAAAGGATTTAATCCTCCAGATGCAGTTAATATTTTAAAGAAAGGGCGTTCAGCAAATAATGGCCCATACAGATAGGGAAAACTTCCAATATTTCGGATTACTTTCCATAGAGAAGATAATATTAGTGAGATTTTCAGAATAACAAACATCCTTAATTTAAAAGTTAAAAGTGAAGCTGTAGTAGCTCAAACGAAATTAATACCTCAATGCAAGAGATGTAAAGGTCTTAACCATGTTATTGCCAAAGAGAAGCAAGATGTGTTAAATGTGCAGGGAAACATGATATTGAAAACTGTGAAATGCCACGATCCACAGTTCCAAAATGTGTAAACTGCAAAGGAAATCATCCAGCGAATTATAGAGGTTGCGAAGTACCAAGAGAGCTACAAAAAATAAGAAACAAGACTCGGACTGACAAAGAAGGCAATAACATAAGAAAATCTAAACAATTTTCTGAAATAAATCTGATAGAAAAGCAGACATTAACACGTAATCAGCAACGACCATCCAATCAAGCAGTCCAAAACCCATTGATAAACCATCAATTACAAGCCACAAATGGCCAAAATGCTCAAACTAGGTCATTCGCCATCGTTGTAGACTTACAAAATACGAAAAAAATAACCATCCTGTTCTCCATGAATTATTGAAAAGTTTTGAAAAAATTAACCGTCGACTTGATTTACAAGCTGAACTAAATGAAAAATTGATAGATACATTAAATTTTACAATAATGGCTACTATACGAATTGCAACATGGAGCTGCAATGGGTTAGCGAGTCGATTAAACGAAATTGAATGTTTTCTCTACGAGCAAATGATTGATATTTTACTCATTTCGGAAAGTCACTTGACTAATAACTCCTTTACGAGGGCGGTTCGGAAACTTCTTAGTCTATCAATGAAAGAGAATAGTTAGTTTTTCAAAAATATTTTTATTTTTCAATATAATCTCCTGAAACTTCAATACACTTAGTCCAACGCTTTTCTAGCAATTCTATCCCTTGATTAAAATAGTTTTCCTCAATGTCTTCAAAATAGTGGTTTACAACTGTTATTGCATCTTAATTTGAGGTAAATCGCTTGCCAGCAAGGAATTTTTTTTTTTAGATTTGGGAACAAGTAAAAGTCACTGGGAGCAAAATCAGGAGAATAAGGGTGGTGGTCAAGCAACTCGTACTTTAATTCGTTTATTTTAGACATTGTTAAAACACTCTTGTGCGCTGGTGCGTTGTCTTGATGAAAAATTATTTTTTTGTGTTGTAAGCCAGGACGTTTTTCTCGAATTTGTACATTTAATTGATCCAAAAGGTTGCAATAGTACTCTGAATTTATTGTTTTACCCTTTTGCAGATAGCCAATCAATAAAATACCTGTGAAGTCCCAAAAACCGTTGCCATAACCTTAGCAGGCGATTGAATTGTTATTGCCTTTGTGGCACTTCCTCCAGCTTCAGTCCATTGTTTGGATTGTTCTTTTGTCTCTGGAGTATAGTGGTGGATCCATGTCTCATCAACAGTTATGAAACGATGCTTAAAATCCATTTTATTTCGCTTAAAACGATCCAAACAAGCTTGAGAAATGTTCATTCTTATGCGTTTTTGATCGACTGTTAACAAATGCGGCACCCATTTTGCAGAAAGCTTTTTCATCTGTAGTTCTTCATGCAAAATTAAATGGACTCGATCATTTGAGATGCCCATGATATTAGAAATTTCACGTACTTTTATTCGTCGATCATTTAATACCATATCATGCACTTTGGCTACAATTTCTGTTGTTGTTGCTGTTTTTGGACGTCCACTACGTGGTTCATCTTCAATACTTGTACGACCACGTTTAAATTCAGCAATCCAATTTTTTAATGTTGCATACGAAGTAGCACTTTCACCTAACACATTCACCATATCATTATGTATTTCTTGGCCCGATAAACCTTTTTTATGTAAATATTTAATGACAGCACGCATTTCTAATTTTTCCATTGTAAAAAAATTGCGGTGTTCAACTGTTTCTATATGAAGGGGTTGCCAGATCGAAACAAAATTTAACATGTGTTCATAGCAGAGATGGAAATTTCCAAAACACTTAACTTTTTTCTGTTTATACCGCGCTTTTTGTGCTAGGCTAAGAAGTTTCCGAACTGCCCTCGTACAAGTATACGCGGGTACAGGATCTACAATGCGATACATCCTTCATCAAAACCTAGATGTGGTGCCTCTATTATAATTAAATAAAATATATCACATTATGAAGAGCAAAAAGTCGAAGAAGAAATCTTTCAGATAGCTTGTGTATCAGTGTACCTAAAACACAATAAAATGTTTAAGATAGCCGCGATCTATTCTCCGCCGAGACATAACCTTAAAGCGATCGGTATGCAGATATGTTAAAATCGTTGGACAATCTCTTCATTATAGGGGGAGACTTTAATGCAAGAAATAAACTATGGGGCTCGAGACTCACCACAACAAAGGGTAGACACTTTATCAGGCATGTAGAGCTTTCTAATGTGAAATATATTTCAGAAACGAACCTACCTACTGGCCATCGAACCAATCATGTTCACCTGACTTAATAGACTTTTATTACAAAAAATATTCCGCAAAACTATGTATTCATAGAAAATCCTACATCATTAACATCATCTGATCATTCTGCGATAATAATGACGGTGAGTGACAGCGTCATAAAAATTGAACGCCCTAACTACCGAACTAATATTCGAACAAACTGGTGCTTTTTTTAAATACACCTTATCTGAAAAAATACAATTAAGATCTACACTTAAAACTGTGGAAAATATCGATGAATATTGATTATATATTCAAGCTATACAAACTTCCGCATGGGAAAGTACACCTAATGTATCCGAAACTGGAACATACAAACATACTACATATACGATGGAAATCCGATACTTGGTATCAAAAAAGAGGAGAGAAAGACGGCAAAAAGAAAGAACGCCTGAAAATAAAGCTATCCTAAACAAGCTCATTAATGAACTAAAAGTGCTAACAAGAGAAACTAAGAATAAAGAATTGTCATTGTATCTAGGAATTTTATCAGCAACCAAAACCACTAACTATAACCTATGGAAAGCAACTAAACAATTTAACCACACTTCGCCCAAAATTCCTCCAATTAGAAACGATAGTGGATGTTTGATCCGGAAAGCCGAGGACAAAGTAGAGATATTTGCTGACCATTTCCAAAATATATTTAAACCCGCAGAGAGCAGAGTTAATAACGAAGTGACTTCTAAAATTGAAAGAGCAGAGAGCAGAGTTAATAACGAGGTGACTTCTAAAATTGAAAGAAATGACAGTCTTCCAACCAAACCAGCTAAGCTCAAAGAGCTAAAAAATATAATTGCAAAAGACTTAAGCGTTAAAAAAAATCTCCCGGTTATGATTTGATAACTGGCAAGATATTCAAAAATCTACCACGTATTGCAGTAAACAAACTGCTTTACATCATAAATGCATGATTTATACTACGTTACGTTCCTTTAGAATGGAAAGATGCAGAAATAATAATAATACAAAAGCCAGGTAAACCTGAAAATGAACTAACATCCTATCGACCAATATCACTACTTCCAATCATATCGAAAATCTTCGAAAAGTTAATATTGAAACGACTACAGCCTATCAGTTATTTTAGAACTGAGCATTCAACAATTCAACAAGTGCACCGTATCGTTGATGTAGCAGATAAAAGCTATTGAAAACAAAAGTGTTTGTTCCGTAATATTTTTGGACATTGGGCAAGCATTTGACAAAGTCTGGTATGATGGTCTCCTTTGTAAACTATACAATGATCTCCCAATTGAATACTATGAATTACTAGAATCATATATAAAATACCGCCACTTTCGAGTAAAAATCGAAAACGTACACTCCACACTTCGTCCAATAAAAGCAGGTGTGCCACAGGGAAGTATCCCAGGGCCAGTTTTGTACTTCCTATATACTAGGGTTATTCTAATTCCACCTGAAGCAACGTTTGATGATGACACGGCAGTCCTTGCCGTTGCTAAAACGGAAATGGAAGCTACCAAAAAGCTCCAACACGTTCTATCCACTATCATGTATTGGATAAATAAATGGAGGATGAACATAAATGAAAACAAATCTATTCATATAGTATTTTCTAACAAAGACACCAAATTTACTCCATTGTATCTTAATGGTTAAATAGTTCCATTCGCAAACACCGCTAAATACTTGGGCATGACACTGGACGCTAAAATAAGATGGAAGGAACACGAAAAGAAAGAAATATATACCATACAGAAGACTCAAAACTTGATATTACGTACTATTGTTAACGCACCCTGGTACGTTAGAAACAGTGATTTACATTGTGATTTAGGAGTTCGAACTATTGCAGATGAAATCTCTCTCCATGCAAGAATGCACGTCACCATGCTTCAGCATCATTCAAATTCTGAACTAAACGAAATCTTCACCAGTTACTCAATTGGAAGAAGAATCAAACGGACTACTGCAATGGACTTAGTCAGCTAATGAAATTAGAGTGTAGTTAATGTTCTATTTCTCAACTATATATTTAATACTAGATTAATTTACTAGTACTAACATACATTGCAAATTATCTATACGCTTAGTGTGGCTGAAATACGCCTCTTCATTAAATGCCTAAGTATACCTGGATCAACATTCAGAGTTGTCAGTCCATTTAATATCGAGCTCGGATGGGCGTTATTGAATTTCCCTTCGATGTCTAGAAACGCAACGATTGTGTATTCATTGACAGATAGATTTCAATAAATCTGACTAGTTCATGCAATGCGGTTTCAGTAGACCTTCCCTTCGAGTATGCATGCTGTCGACGCTAGTTCTAAGATAAATATTTATCATACTCTCCACAGTCATAAATAGGAAAGAGGATAAGCTGATTGGTCGGAAATCCTTCGCACTCGAGTGAGATGATTTTCCCGCTTTAGGTATAAAACCGACTTTTGTTTCCCTCCACTTTCCTGGAATATATGCTAAGTTGATACATCCTGTATATATCGCCGACAACCAGGGGATAATTCTGTCAGTCACTGCTTGTAATTCCGCCGGAGTAATTCCATCAGGTACGGGGAATTTGAATGGTCCAAAGCTATTTAACGCCCATTTTATTTTAGATTCCGATACAATTTCCTCGATAGGAAATGACCGCTGAGCCGCAGTGGTACCGCCAGAACATGGTTCAACAGTCTGATTTCCAGGAAAATGTGTGTCCAATAGTACCTCCAGTATCTCCTCACTGGACGTTGTCCAATTGCCCTCCGATGTTTTAATGAAACCTGGAGCGGAGTTAGTGGATGCTAGTACCTTCCGTAGTCTGGAAGCCTCGGACGTATTCTCAATACTGATGCAGTAATCATTCCAAGAGTTATGCTGAGCCTATCTCAGTTCTCGCTTGTATCCTCTCAGATTCTTCTTGTAAGCGTCCCAATCCACAGGAGCTCTGGTGGACTTTGCTTTGTTAAAGAGCTTCCTGCACGATTTCCTCGTATTACCTAACTGGTGGTCGATTTCTCCCCCTTGGCTTCCCTCTAGGGCATGCAGCTTTCAGTGAGATGTTGAAGGCCTTAGTAATCCGCTCCACTCCGTGTTCGATATATTACACAGTGCTTATATTTATCTCCGGTATTTCCGGTATCATCATATTGAACGATTCCTTATACCTATTCCAATCAGCTTTCCTAACATTTGACGGAAATATGGTCTTGGTGGGATGAACATTAGATAGGGTCACGGCCTAAAGGAAAAAAAAAGTTGATGCGCTCACCCCCCAGTTTTGTAGCATATTCGAAGACAATTTCAGAACACCAAAACTTTTTTTCCGTGCACCCTACGACCCCCCGAAATACAATTTATTGTGCTGTGTCGTCATTTGAAGTCCGATTGAAAAGAAACGCATATCGTTGTTCGTGGTTGATCAGGGGCTATATTTCGTGCACTGGTCATTTTTGACTCCGACGTCAAATTTGATTTTTAATTTTTTTATTTCGCCTACTGTTTTAAAATTCTAACAATCACATTCGCTACATGATTTTTTAAGTCTGTCCATATTTTTGTGAGAGAAAAAAAGTTTTGGTGTTCTGAAATTGTCTTCGAATATGCTACAAAACTGGGGGGTGACCGCATCAACTTTTTTTCGCGACCCTATCTAATGAACATCAAATTTGAAACGGATGTAGCGATGATCTGGGAAGCTATGTTCACTTAAATCCTGCCACTCAGATATCATTTCATTCAGGTCCGGAGAGGCCAATTTGACGTCCAAAACCTCTTGCCTGTTTTTAGTGACGAAGGTTGGGGCATCTCCCTTATTGCAAACTACCAAGTTAGTACGCAAAATAAGCTCTAGGAGTGACTCTCCTCTTGTATTAATGGCACCGCTTCCCCATATACTATGATGTACATTTGCGTCGCATCCCATAATGAGTTTTGTCTTTGTTTTCAATGACTCCTCAACTAAGGTGTTAACGGCACATGAAGGCATCTCCCTATCATGTCCCATATAGACCGAAGATACCCAATAATTGAATATGGCTATTTCTAAACTGGCTACGACAGTTTCTGCATTGCATTGAAGGAATCAGAAACAAGTTAAGCTCATTTTTAGCAATTATACAGGCTCGATTTACATCTTTACCAGTGTACTGCAATAAAGAAGTATTTCTCTTAACTTACAAATGAGGGTTATCTTTTTGTGTATCTTATTTAATCATACATTTCGTAGTTTTGTGTAAATGATTGTTGAATACAATTATTCAACATCTTTTTCATAAGGTGTGTATTATGTATTATTGTATATGAATATTGTATGAAAATCTAGAGAGTAGTCTATTGTAATTACTTTATTTTGGTCAAATAGGCTTAGAATTACACGCTCTAAATGAATAAATAAAATAAAATAATAAATTAATTTTTCCCTATTTCAAGTATTGGTTGTGTGAAGTGGCTGTATTTTTAGTGTAATATATATCAATTCCTCCTCTAACTATAACCACTAACTATCATTATCTAAAACTTCAACTTTATAATTGACATTACCCAGACGTTCTTTAATAAATCCAGGTTGCCAAAACGATTTATTATGCTTAAAAACTTTAACAAAAACTTTTTGATTGACTTGGAACTCTCGGTGTCTTGCTCCATGCTTTTTATTGTATTGTCTTTCCATAGCATAATTTCTGTTCTCTGGTGTAAATGGCTGAGATGGCTTCAGTAATTCTATTTCGGTACGTAATTTTCTTCCTAAAAAAGTTCCGCTGGAGTTTTTCCTTCCACAGAATTTGTATTCGGAGTTGATCTATACTGTAGTAGAAATTCTTCAAGATTGTCGTTGTCATTAGAATTTTCGCTTGTCCATTACTCTGTGGATGATAAGGAGCAATACGGATATGTTGAATGCCACGTTGTTGACAAAAATTGGAAAATTCAGAACTTGTAAATTGTGTTCCTTTGTCTGAAACTATGACTTCAGGGTAACCAAATCTGTTACAAAAATCAAGCATAATGCCAATAATTTTCTTTGAAGTTATAGTGGAACATTGATATGCCTCTGGCCACTTTGAATAAGAATCAACTATTATCAAATAATAATGCGACCTTATTGGACCAGCTATATCTATGTGTATACGTTGCATTGGTTTTGTTGAATGGCCTATGAATGCAAAACTGATTTAACTGGGGATTTTGCATTAGATTGACAACTGTTACATTGACGTATAAAGTCTGTAATATTTGTATCAATATTTGGCCAGTAAACTGTGCTTCTAGCTATTGCTTTCATTCGCTCTTGACCTTGATGTCCTTTGTGTAAAGTTTTTAAAATACGATTCCTGTATACTGATGGAATTACCAATCGTTCTCTGCTAAGCAAACATCCATCAACTATTGATAGAAAAGATTTCCTATTAAAATATGGTAGTAAATCGCTGTTTTGAGATCTTTCGATTTCTTAGGCCATGATGTCTGAACATGATTTTGGACTTGCTGCAATAATTCATCTTTCGAAGTTGCTGATTGAATCATGTGATGAGTTATGGGAAGCGAATTAATGTTATTATGTACAATTGATTTTACATTATATTCCATTGTTGCACAAGCTATTACATAATCCTCATCCTGCACATATTTAGTTAGTAATAACCGCGACAATATGTCCACATTTCCGAAATCGGCTGTTTTTGTGAGTTCATTGTGAGTGCCCATCGTTGTAATCTGCTTGCAGAATGCACTGGAATTCCCTTTTTCGAACCGAAAATTGACAATAAAGGCTTCTGATCGGTGCGAAGTAAAAACTTTCTGCCATAAATCATCCTATGAAATTTTGTAACGGCAAACACTAGTGACAATGCCTCTTTCTCTATCTGATTATAATTTTTCTCCGCAGGTGTTAGAGATCGAGAAGCATGTGCCACCGGGCGTTCACTTCCATCTGGCATGATATGTGAAATTTGAGCACCTAGTCCTTGTAATGACGCATCAGCAGATACTACGATTGGTAATGTAGGGTCATAATCAGCAATATGTAAGTCGGATCTCAAAATTTCTTTGAATCGCTTGAACGATTTTTCACACTCTTTCGACCAATACCATTTTTTTATTTGCTTGAAGTAGGTCATCTAGAGGGGCTCTGATGGTACGCCTTTTATCAATAAATTTACAATAAAAATTTATTGAACCCAGGAAAGACCGTAGTTCGGTTACATTTTGAGGTCTTGGCATGTTCAAAATTGCTGAAATTTTATCAGGATTTGCTCTGATTCCCTGAGAATCCACTATATGACCCAAATACTTAATGGTTGCTTGAAAAAAATCGCATTTATTCCAATTTAAAGTTATGTTATATTCGGAAAACTTTTCAAAACACAACGAATGGAATTGATATGATTTTCTTTTGAACCACTAGCTATTATGACATCGTCAAGATAAGCTGTTCCTTCGGAAAAGCCATTTATAATCTCTTCGATAGCTTGTTGAAAAGCTCCAGGTGCTGACTTAATTCCAGGTACTAGTCTATTGAAATTGTACAGTCCACGATGGGTATTAATTGTTAAGATAGATTTTGTCTCATCGTCTACCTCAAATAGCATGTATGCATCATTTAAGTCGAGTCTTGTGAAAAACTTGCAATTATTTAAATGAATGAAAATATCTTCTGGTAAAGGAAGTGGGTGAAAATGTGGTTCAACGTTGTCATTAAGGCCGGTAGAATAATCTGCGCATATTCTGATTCTGTTATTGGATCTTCTCACTATAACTATTGGTGCTTTTTCTTCGTCCAACATTCTCAATATCTCATTTCTGAACCCTGCATCCTTCGGTGCTTGGAGTCCACTAACAAAAATAAGACACTTGAGATTGTCCTTGGTAAAATTTTCCTGCGGTTAAATAGATATTCCTTTTGCCCAAACATTGCTGTTAATTTTTCAATTGTATTATTGAAAGAAATTTGTAATGGTTTGGATGGGAGAATGACATGTGCATATTTTTGATATATATGTTGTGGTAATTTTCTGAGAAGAAGCCTTGTTCTATCTTCATCTGACAACATATTACCTTCATTTACAAAAATGTCTTCGTATCGAAAATACCAACTCCCAAATGTTTGATTTTCTTCCTGGTCATACACAAAATCACTTATTTGTTTGGCTAAAATGTCCATCAGATGCTCTTTCGCGTAATTTCCAGATGAATTGACTGATCCGTCTTGTGATTGTGACGCTGCACTAATGGGAATATCGCGCTGCAGAAGCGTTTGAATATTGGATTGTTGAGCTTGCATATATTGTTCATGCTTTGCAAACATGTCGAATTGCTTTTGAAGTTGTTGTTGTTGAAATAAAATTTGTTGTTCATGGCGTCGCCCTGACGCTTGCTGTTGTAGAAGCAGTTGTCCTAGAATTCTTCTAAAGATGGGGACATAGCCATCGTAACCAATTACAAATATTGTATTTCAACTTTTATTTTAATTAATAAATCGCTTGATAAATCTCCTTAAACCCTCGTCGCCACTTTTATGTAAAACACGTGTATATTTTATTAAATCAAAACGATTATGAACAAATCTTGAAAATTTATTAACTCCAACTGAATATATAAAAAATGAATAATTCATAGCCTACTAGAATGAAACTGAAATAGCCTACTATAATCGAAGGTGTCAAGTACATAATAGTCAAGTAGATCCATAGTGTATCGCAACAAATATCTAATCGTTTGTTTGAAAATGCTCTATCAGTTCAGTTGGCAACTTAAAGCGGACCTTTAAAAGCGTAATCGAAAATATTTTTCCACAATTCGAAGACAATTCATCATATAATAATACATGAAATAAATTAAAACAGGCGGAAATAAAATTTTATTTTGGATTTCCGGTCAAGTTCGCCTGAGTTACAATTAGTAAACGTGGTAAAATATTTGATAAACGATGTACCTTCTTTTGGCCCATTTTGACATCATCTCCCATATCTTTGTTATACTGCGATATCATTTGTGGACAGTTTGGCGTAAGATTATTGGCAGAACCAGCAACATCTCGTTTTACCTCATCTATTTCAAGTCAATCAATAAAATTGGACTCAATATAAGCGGTGCCATTATCTATCCATTTCACAATAGACATTCCATTCGATTGCAAAGTTTGAATTTTTTCACGCTTGAAAGTATTATCAGCGGTTAATTTTGGCTTTTAGGAACGATACGAAATTGTACGATTAATCAATCAAACATATTTTTTCTATAAAAGGGCTTTTTTTTAGCACTGGATGCAACATTTGTATAGGCTATCCAGAACATCGTTGTAATGGTATCCTATCCAGAACATCTCATCAGTGCAAGTTGCGCCCATGTATTTTGATAAAGTGACTCTTCTTCGATTCACAATAACAATTTATTGTGACTAATTTATCGAAAAACAAGAAATTTAATGTGGTGCAGTGTCATAAATAATCGCAGCAGTAAATATTTATTACTATTTGAGCATTTCATACATTAAAAATTAAAGATTTCACTTCTTTTCTGTGATTGTTTTTAAACAGCTGATGACAGTGTTGCATATTTTTGGAGATGTCCTGGATAAACGAGTACTATGTTTTCTTTTAGTCATGCACGGCTTAGATTATCCTGTGTTTTACATTCTGACGGCACTTCACTTAGTAAATAGGTATATTGTGAATATGAATCCGCACAAAAAACTTACTTTTATCGAGCGGTTAATTTTTCATCGTCAAAGGGTTAAGTTAACTTTCTTCAGGTCCGTCAGTAATCTAAAGCTATATGCTCCTAAAATGTGCTTACGTCTTACACAATATGTGCTTAATTGATTCCTCGCTTATCAAGCAGCGAGCCGATATAGCAGATATTAGGAGTGATATCTGACGTAGTTTTAATGGGGCCACCGATGCAATGGTTAGCATGCCCGCCTTGCAATGGTTAGCATGCCCGCCTTGCATACACAAGGTCGTGGGTTCGATTCCTGCTTCGACCAAACACCAAAAAGTTTTTCAGCGGGGGATTATCCCACCTCAGTAATGCTGGTGACATTTCTGAGGGTTTCAAAACTTATCTAAGTGGTTTCACTGCAATGTGAAACGCCGTTCGGACTCGGCTATAAAAAGGAGGTCTCTTGTCATTGAGCTTAACATGGAATCGGACAGCACTCAGTGATAAGAGAGAAGTTCACCACTGTGGTATCATAAAGGACTGAATAGTCTAAGTGAGCCTGATACATCGGGCTGCCACCTGACCTAACCTAATGGGGCCATATTTGCTTGAAGTCGTTGCAACTCCTGCAATTCTCCCATCCGATATTCGCCATCACGCAGGGTGAGATTGCAGGTAACCAGCAGCATGCCCACATATTCTAGTTCCCCTGGAATATGTAAGATATTTAAAGGCAATAGATGCAGCATGACAAAGGGAATGTGTACACAAGCACGCCATTCGCTTAACTTTATCTAAACTTGTAGGCTACTGAAGTGCTGGTCACCAGACCACAACACCATATAGCTTGATAGGTCTATCCACAGCCAAAGAATAATGTTCGGTTCTAGTCCGTCTTTTTGCACGAGTACAAAGCTACCGTGGCTTTATCTAAACTTGTCGGCTGCAGAAGTGCTGGCCACCAGACCACAACACCATATAGCTTGATAGGTCTATACACTGCCGTGTACAGCCAAAGAACAATTTTCGGTTTTAGTCCGTCTTTTTGCACGAATACAAAGCTATCGTGGCTTTTCTTGCCATTTATTAATTGTTATGCGTAAAGTTAGGCTTCCTGCTCATTTTTGAGCACAATTCAAACACTGGTTTATAGCAACATTCCAAAAAAAAGAGGTGATAAAACTCCTCCTTGGGGAGTACCTGTGTTCACACACCTTTGAATGTTTGCTAGTGTGGCTTAAATACGTCTCTTCGTTAGAAGTTCGTCTAACAGCCTAAGTATTCCTTGATCATCATTCAGAGTTTTCAATCCATTTAATATCGAGCTCGGATGGCTGTTGTTGAATGCCCCTTCGATGTCTAGAAAAGCCACAATTGTGTATTCATTGACAGATAGTGAGCTTTCAATAAAGTTTACTAGTTCATGCAATGCGCTCTCAGTAGACCTGCCCTTCGAGTATGTATTTTGTTGTTTCGAGAGCAGTCTTGAATCGATGCTAGTTCTAAGATAAATATCTATCAGTCTCTTCAAAGTCTTATGAAGAAACTATTTCTCGAACCCCGCTACAAGGGATGATGGTATTTCAGTCACCTTTGGCGACGTGACTGTGACTGATCCGAAGAGATGCGCCAAATACAACGAAAAGGAGAGCCACTCGTCGCATACGTGGTCTCCGAGCCGACGACACACCACAATTTACCGAAGCCGAAGTTACCAATGTCATCAACAGCGCGAAACCATCCAAGGCGCTGGGCCCCGACGGAACTTCAATGCTAATGCTGAAGCATCTGGGAATACTGGGAGTAGAGTACCTGACCAGACTCCGCAATCACTCATTATACCCGATGTCTGGAAGATGGGAAGGGTGATTCCACTACTGAAGCCAGGCAAAGATTCGAGTAAAGGTGAATCGTACAGACCGATATCCCCTCTCTCGCCAGTAGCCAAGACACTTGAGGCACTACTCCTCCCCAGCCTTGCGGAGAATTTTCCAGCTGCCCACCATCAACATGGATTCCGTAAGGTACACAATACGACGACAGCCTTACATGCCATTTCGACACATATCAATAGGGGACTTAATCAGCCCAAGCCTGTCATAGGACGGTCCTCGTGGCGCTTGACCTATCGAAAGCATTCGATAGGTCAACCATGCCACATTATTCGAGAACATCGAGAAGACGTCCCTAGCGGCAGGAACGAAGCGTTGGGTTCTGAATTATATGTGTGGACGCCAGTCATACGTGGAATTCAGGGACAGGAAGTAAAAACCCCGTAGAGTTAAACAGGGAGTTCCCCAGGGTGGGGTGATATCTCCGGCACTATTTAACCTCTACCTGTCCTCGATTCCACCCCCCCCCCCCCTGACGGCGTCGGGATTGTATCATATGCGGCATCCGGGCCCATATGTTGATGACATATGCGATCGTTTAAACGTTTACATTGCTGATCTTACCAGCTATTTCATTGCTAGAAATCTGAGGCTATCTGCCACCAAATCCTCATCCATACTGTTTACTACATGGTCGACGGAAGTGCTTAGGCAGTTGAATGTTAGAATCTATGGCGAAATAATTCCGACACTAAACTACCCCAAGATACTCGGGGTAACAGTCTTTTCAGGTCATCTGCCCATGCCACTGCAATATGTAAAAAGATCCGCGGTAGAAACAAGGTCTCAAGTCACTTGCCGGCAGTACTTGGGATGCGGACAAAGAAACCTTGTTAACTACTTATAAGGCAATTGGCCAGTCAGTGGTAAACTATGCAGCTCCAATGTGGACACCGCAGACCAGTGACACGCAGTGGAATAACATACAGACCTGCCACAACGCTGCCCTTAGAACTGCGACTGGGTGTCTCCGCGGCACACCCCTGGATCACCTTTATGTGGAGACAAAGATCATCCCTGTGGGAAGACACAATTACATGTTGTCAAAGCAGTATCTCCTCGGTAGTAATCATCCAAACCACCATCTCGTGGTTACACAACAACCACCCAGGAACGTAAGGGTTGATATACATCATATAGAGCGCGAGAACCAGCGTTAAGAGAGCCTCTAGATCAAGCAGCGTACCAGGCAGGTTTGAACAGGATTCATGAGGATACTGTAGCTGAAGCGGTGAGAAGCTACAAGGTTAATCCTGTTCTCGGAGTCCGACCGCCGTCCATTGCACCGGCCGACGCCGACGTCGTCAGGGGGGGGGGGGGTGGAATCGAGGACTGGTAGAGGTTAAATAGTGTCGGAGATATCACCCCACCCTGGGGAACTCCCTGTTTAACTCTACGGGGTTTTGACTTCCGGGGGTTTGACTACCTTCATCTGCCGTGGGAGGTCTCTTTCCTCCGGTGCTATGGGCGGGATTAACCTTGTAGCTTCTCACCGCTTCAGCTACAGTATCCTCATGAATCCTGTTAAGACCTGTCTAGTATGCTGCCTGATCTAGAGGCTCTCTTTTGTAACGTTGAATTTCGGGCTCTAGAAGGTGAAGATCAATCCTTACATTCCTGGGTAAAGGTTGTCTATCCACAAGATGGTGATTCGGATGGCAACTTCGATGGCAACCCAAGAGGTACTGCTTTGACAACATGTAGTTGTGTCTACGCACTGGGATGATCTTGGTCTCCGCATAAAGGTGATCCAGGGGTGTACTGCGGAGACATCCTGTTGCGGTTCTATGGGCAGCGTTCTGACAGGTCTGTATGTTATTCCACTGCGTATCGCTGGTTTGAGGTGTCCACACTTGTGCTGTATAGTTTACCACTGACCGTCCAATTGCCTTATATGTAGTTAACAAGGTTTCTTTGTCCGCCCCAAGTGCTGCCGGCAAGCGCCTTGAGGACCTTGTTTCTACCGCGGAGCTTATCACGACTTAAAAAGGCTGTCGAATGTGACCCAGAGAATCTTGGGGTAATTTGTTGTCGGAATAGTTTCGCCATCGACTCTGACATTCAACTGCCTGTGTACTTCCGCCGTCCATGTAGTGACTAGTGTGGCTGAGGATTTAGTGGGAGATATCTTCAAATTTCTTGCAGTGAAATAACTGGTAAGATCAGCGAGGTAGACATTCAATCGATCGCAAATGTCATCAACAATGGGTCCGGTTGCCATGATTGTGCAATCGTCCGCATAAGACACAAACTCGACGCCGTCAGGAGGGGGTGGAATCGAGGACAGGTAGAAATTAAACAGTGCCGGAGATATCACCCCGCCCTGGGGAACTCCCTGTTTAACTCTACGGGGGTTTGACTGCTTGTCCCTGAATTCCACGTATTACTGGCGTCCACACATATAATTCAGAACCCAACGCTTCGTTCCTGCCGGTAGGGACGTATTCTCGATGTCCTCAAATAATGTGGCATGGTTGACCGTATCGAACGCTTTCGATAGGTCAAGCGCCACGAGGACCGTCCTATGACACGGCTTGGGCTGATTAAGTCCCCTATTGATATGTGTCGAAATGGCATGTAAGGCTGTCGTCGTACTGTGTACCTTACGGAATCCATGTGGGCATGGTGGGCAGCTGGAAAATTCTCCGCAAGGCTGGGGAGGGGTAGTGCCTCAAGTGTCTTGGCTACTGGCGAGAGAAGGGATATCGGTCTGTACGATTCACCTTTACTCGAATCTTTGCCTGGCTTCAGTGGTGGTATCACTCTTCCCATCTTCCAGACATCGGGTATAATGAGTGATTCCAGGGACAAATTGAGGGGTCTGGTCAGGTACTCAACTCCAAGTATTTCCAGATGCTTCAGCATTAGCATTGAAATTCCGTCGGGGCCCAGCGCCTTGGATGGTTTCGCGCTGTTGATAACATTGGTAACTTCGGCTTCGGTAAATTGTGGTGCGTCGTCGGCTCGGAGACCACGTATGCGACGAGTGGCTCTCCTTTTTGCTCTATCACTCTCGGGATGCTCGACAAACTGTCGGTTGAAGTATTTGGCGCATCTCTTCGGATCATTCACAGTCACGTCGCCAAAGGTGACTGAAATCCCATCATCCCTTGTAGCGGGGTTCGAGAGGGCTCTCACTGTCGACCACAATTTACCAGTTCCAGTGTCTAAGTTACATTGCTTCAGGTGCTCTAACCAAGTGTTCCGCTTGTGGTCGTCGACTATCTTACTAATCTCTAGATTTAGTTCTCTGATACTAGGATCAGCAGGGTTAGCACACGGCGTTCATCACGCTCGTCTGCGAGTCCCGCCGCTTCAGCTGGGAAGTTGGGCCTCACTTGGACAATTCGCCCAGCGGGTATGAAGCGAGCGGCTGCTGCGTTGATGAAGTCGCGGAACGCCCTCTGGGCAACATGATCATGAGAGGGGGACGGGAGTTCACTGAAGCGGCGATCGGTGTATTCTCTGAAGCCTTCCCAGTTGGCTTTCTTTTGATTGATAAACGTCCGGCGTTCGGAGGTTATGAAATCAGAGGGTCGGTTATTGGTGATAATTATGGGGAGGTGGTCCGATCCCAGGAAACATCATTTATCAGACCAGGCGACGCTAAAGATAAATCTGGCGAACTGCTGCAGTCACCTATAATTCTCGTGGGGGCCTCTTCGGGGGGCCTGCCAAAGCTATGCCTCTCTGGACATTACCTAGGAGTGAATTCCAAAGTTCTGGTGGGCATTAACCCTTTCACTACCGAAATAAACCTAATGATAAAAACTTTTATTTTTCTTCTTTTTTTACTTGTACTAACAGCATGTAGAGCAAAAATTGCCATTTTGAAAACCTACCTCAATTACTTCAAGAGCTATATGAGCTTCTTTTGAAAATTTGATTCTTGAATTGTGACCAAATGACCATTCGAAAATAAGCGCTATTTGGCCTATAATATCTTTCAAAGTGTGAGAAAAAATACAAAAAAGAAACCGTAAAAATATCAGCTATAGTTTTTGTATAAACGTCCATTTACTAGAAACATACAGTACAAAAATTGTCTCAAATTTTCGTAGTTTTCGTTTATTGTTAAAGAAGTTTATAAAAATGTATTTTAGACCTCACCAATATGGCCAATATATATAGCTTATTTAGATGAAAGCCTCTACTTTAAAATAACATCGAAAAATAAATCGAAACTAAGTCGGAAAATAGAATTTGGTGTATTTTTCGAATGTCCTTCTAAGTGGACATCAGTAGTGAAAGGGTTAAAGTCTCCTAGAACCAATCGGTTATGCCCGCACAACAGCCACTCAATGTTTGGGCTATAACCTGGAGCACAGCTACCAACCGGCGGTATATACACATTGTATATCTCTATCTCGGCAGCCCCAGACTTGACTGCTACCCCCATACATTCCATGTAGGGGTCATTAGTGTCTGGCACAAGCAGGATAGGTCTATACTGCACGGAATGGTGTATTATGAAAGCCAGGTCACCACCTCCACTTCTTGTGCGATCCTTTCGAAGCACATTGTATACATCACAATGGCGTAGGCTGCATTGTGATGTATACAATGTGGATAAGGGTCGCCGCGACCCTTATCCTCTTGCGATTCATAAAGTCAACGATTTCGCTAATCTTACCTTGGAGCCCGTTGCAATTAAATTGCAAAAACGATGCACTATCTGGAACTGGAACAACAATATTGGGTGTAAGATGCTGCGGCGGAGTATATTGTTGTACGGGAGATGTCGGGGGGTTCGCATAGTCAGACGACCCACTGCTGCTATCGCTGGCACAGCATCCTGCAACGTAGTCAGTATGACTATACTCCCGCAGCGATGTTAAGCCGGAGCAGTTCCGGTAATGCACCCACTCCAAGCACCGGTTACACCTGACCGAAACCGAACGGTGGTGGATCAGGTTTTGGCAGACTGAACAATACCATGGTCCGGGGTTCTCCTCTATCCCGGCTCTGACCAACAGCAAACGGAGAAGGCTCCCCGGGATGCACCTTCTCCAACACAACAAGACGGACGAAACAACACGTACACGTACAAAAATCAAACAGCATACCAGGCAGGTTTGAACAGGATTCATGAGGATACTGTAGCTGAAGCGGTGAGAAGCTACAAGGTTAATCCTGTTCTCGGAGTCCGTCCACCGCCCATAGCACCGGAGGAAAGAGACCTCCCACGGCAGACTAGGGTAGTTTTAGCCCAGTTAAGATCAGGCAAGTGCAGCCGCCTCAATTCCTATTTATCAGTGATTGCGGCAGCGTAGCTGACGTATGTCCATTTTGCAACCAAGGGCCACACGACACGCGTCATCTTTTCTCTTGCCCAGCTAAACCAACCCGACCTGGCGGTAAAGGTCACTCTGGACGCACCCCACCTTACTCGCAGAGTTCCTCGATCTGGCCACAAGCTGAAGTACCAAAGCATATAACATAAAAATGGATGAAATCACAATAAACTGTTACAACAACAACAACAACACGTACACTGATGTGGCAGCCGCTGGCCAATGGATGGGGTCCATCGGGTCAATCCGGTACACAGAATCCGCCGCCGTGGGATTGCTACAAATGTTTGTTGTCCCAGCAATAAAATTTTTCGTTTTTAACGATATGTTGAAATGAAACCCGTAAATCCTTTAATACAATAACTTCTACATTTATTAAATGTGTGAAATAAATTGAATTCCATCGAAGTATTGGAAGTTGAGTTGAAGTGTTGTACAAGATTTATTTACGTTTATTTTTCTTCTTTGGCCTTATACACGCGGATAAAACATAACAATCTGTAATGAAAAGAAGTAGAAAAAAACAATTAGTAACTACACTAGTTTACACTACAATTTACATTTGATTAGATGTTGCTTTTTATGTATTTTCATCAAGTGAATTCGAAAATAGAAGTTAAAAATTTTTTTAATGAAACAGTTTTTGAGTTATATTTTTTTTGTCCTTTTTTCATTAGAAAAATAATTTCTTGAGCTAAAAATGTACGATTATATCGAACAAATGTGGATCTATGATAATTTAAGTGGTTCAAAATATATTTTCAAAAAATATGCTTATAACTTTGTCATTTTTCTTCTAATCTTATTCTTACGTTAAAGTATCTCCTTTACGAACATAAAGAGAACCCGGACGTTATTTCAACGGTTGGCACTTTTCCACCGGCACAGAATCACTGTAAAACATGATGAAATTTTTGTCGATATATTTAGAACCACTTAACTTATCACAGATTCAACGATATAAGCGGACATTTCTAGCTTGAGATATGATTCTCGCGTCTAGTAAAAAAACTAAAAATGTAACTATATCTCAAAACGTGTTGCATATAAAAATTTAACTTCTATATTCGATTCAGAAGATGAAAATACATAAAAAAATCACCTCACATCAAATATACATGACAAAAATTAAAATGGTTAAAACTAAAAGCATATATTATTCTCTTAAGGCCGTATTTAGTAAAATAGCAAGGTTGTAATGTAATGGTTTTAATACTCACATTTAAAGTGAACTTCGCCAATTGTGAAACATTCGGGTACAGTTTAGGTTTGCTATAGTGGCAGCCCGTTATTTCAGGCCCACTTTGACTATTCAGTCCCTTATGATGCAGCAGTGTTTAACTTCTCTCTTGTCACTGAGTGCCACCCGATTCCATGCAGGAAGCTCAAAGACAATGAATCTCCTATTAATCCCTATCCACCTATCCACCGTTGCAAAACTTTATAGTGTTTAGTCGAAACTAGGATTGAATCCATAACCGTTTGTATGCAAAGCGGGCTTGAACCATTGTACGGCGGTTGCTCCCATATATCAATGTATAATAGCAATTTTTCAATCTAAAAATTATTAAAAACAAAAGGTCTTTCAAAGGAATACAATATTATACAATCCAGTACTTACCAAACAACACAACATAATTTTTCTATTTTCCCGGCTTGTCTCGTGTTTTCGTTTAAAAGTGATGCTTTGACGGCGTTGGCGTTTGACATATCGACGTTGACATTTGTCAAAACCAACATTAGGTCTGTTCGCGTACTTTTCTAGCAATAATTATCCAATAAAAACTAGGAAAATGTGCATTTTACTCTCTTTGCTTAAAATTGCTGAAAAGTACGCAAATGCAATCCAGTAACTAGAGAAAAGTAATCGTGAACAATTAGAGGCTAAACTCGAACCGACCTTAAAATGTAAATTTCTAAGAAGTGTTGCTTGTTCACAAATGTTATTGCATAATCAAAAAATACTAATTGTTTTTAACGTTTGAAGTTTTATAATGTGTACCATTTTACTATTGCCCATTTGACTGGAGAGACTTTATAATTTTATTCGGATCAGCAGAAAATTTCAGCAAACTACTGACTTTTCTGCAGTGTGGCTGCTGTTCCAAAATAACAGATTGTTTGCTGTTTTAGCAAAAAATCTGTTAAAACAGCAGCATTTTGTTTGCTGAAAAACAGCAGACAGCGTTTGCTATTAACAACAGACTTTTTTCTATGAGTGTATCTGAAGGAGGTATTGTTGAGAAGCCCCTACATCCTCAAGGTACGACTGTTTGGTTACCTGGACAACGTTTGCTTTTAACAATTACGTGCCACACAACCAACCAAACCGTTGCTATTTTGCAGGAAACGTTTCCGGAAACCAAGATATTGCGATTAAAAAATAAATAAATACAAATTATTTTCCATATGCGCCATATATAGCATATCTGTGCAGATCTAATTATACCTGAACCAATATCTGAACGGATCCAATTAGATAAAATTTGATATTATTAGACAGGATTGGATCCTCCAATTTTTACACGGGCGTGTTCTTTTATGCGCCTTGCATTTAATTACGATCCGACAAATGATTATAATGTACATCCCAATGTTAATACCAAAGACAAATAAATCACAAAATAGGATCCTTATTGCCTATTCCTGATGAAGAATACAAATGTATGCATATATATATATTTCTATGACAAAGTGGCAGCCCGATTTAGTTTCAGGCTAACTTACAGCCTATTTCTGATATCCGAATTCTGCTGTTCGTTCGCATACAAAACGAAAATCAGCTGATTTCGGTTTCTCTAAGCTCTATCTAAACGACAAGTGAGACGAAAATCAATGCGAACGAAAACGTAACGTTACCACTAAAATTGGGTTTCTCTAACTCCATTCGTTCGCATTTTGTCGAACAGAAATGTAAAATCCACTCACTTTGCACAAACCTTTCGTTTTGAGGAAATAGGCATCATAAATAGAGAAAAACTTAATAATTGATAAATTGATTAACGCTTTTTGGTGCAAATATATGATAAAAGTGGTTTATATCGATCTATTTCTCTTCATAGCCGCCATATAGCCCGATTAAAGGCAATTCTAAAACGAACAAACACATACATTTGGAATTAAACACTCATTAAAAGGAAAACCGACACCTAATTATTGCAGATATATAGAAATACAAATACATATCTCTCTACGAGGGCTAATTTCTTAAAAAAAATATAGAGCTAAACCAAATATCTATAATGAGAAAAATTTGCAAAATAAACGGCGATGCCAGATTGATTTTTAAGGAAAATAATTTTTAAAATGTATGGGCCTTTTTCAAGTAATTGAAATAAATGAGATCTGGTAATATTAGCATTTGACAGTAACGTAAACCATGCGAACGAACGAAAGGAAGTTAGAGAAACCCAAATCTAGACGAAAGTGAGTGACTGCCGTTCGTTCGCAATTGCTTTCGTTCGGATATCAGATATAGGCTGTTAGACTATTCAGTCCATTGTGATACCATATTAACTAAAAGTACATATTAAGTTAGGTTAGGCATAGTGACAGCCCGAAATTTTAGGTTCACTATGAATTTCAGTCCATTGTGATACTACGGTGGTGAACTTCTTTCTTATCACTGAGTGCTGCCCGATTCTGTATTAAGCTCAATGACAAGGGACCTCCCTTTTATAGCCGAGTCCGAACGGCGTTCCACATCGTAGTGAAACCACTTAGAGAAGCTTTGAAACACTAAGAAATTTCACCAACATTACTATTACATGGGCACTTCTAGTTTTAACCGCTGGACCTTCTCTATTATTTACTTCTGTTAAACCAACCTAATTGTTCTAAAAACATTAACAGATTTCTTAAGATAACGTTTTCCAAATCCGTCATCTTATCTAAAGCTGTATGCTTCTAAAATTTGCTTACGCCTTACACAAAATGCAGGACACTCACATAAGAGGTGTTTAATTGATTCCTTTTCCTCCGCATTATGACAGCTCATACACTAGTCATTATTCTTCGCTCCAATAGTTTTTGGAAACTCGCCTATCAGGCAGCGACCCGTTATAGCACATATTAGGAGTGATATCTGACGTCTTGAGAACACTAGCATATCTAGTGTGCGGTTTAAGTTTAAATGGGGCCATATTTGCTTGGTGTCGTTACAACCCTTGCCATTCTCCCATCGAACATTTGCCATCATAACATAAAAGCCTTCTTACGCAGAATGAGCTTTCAGGTAGCCAGAGGCATACCAACTGAAAGGTAGTTCCCCCGAAATATGTAAGGTAGTTCCTCCTGAAATATACAGTGAGTCACAGTGAAAATGGCCCACCAGAGTAAATGTAAATATATTGAAATTTTATCTCATATTTGGCCAATCAGAGATCCAAATGTCAGTTTTCTCTTAGGTAAATATAATTAATAACAACATTTGGTGAGTATAAAGTTCAGGTTTCAGCTATAAATTATTGGAATCAGGCATTTAAGAGAAATGTCAGAAATATCATGCCACAGTGAAAATGGCCCACCAAAAGAAATGGCAAAAATATAACGGTTTTCTTCCAGCATTTCATCACATTTGCTTTTACCTGTTACATTACAATGTTCTTAGAATATTAAAAGTGCAAACACGCAACAAAGTGGTCGATTAAAATTTTCTTAAAAAAAGATAAAACAATCGAAAAATGTGACCTCACACTTCGTTTGAGATGCGAAATTTAATAATAAATCATTTTAAAAACGGCGTAATTCAAAGGCGAATTGAAGAAATGGTTCAAGTCCCTCGTGAAACCATTAAAAATATAATTAAAAGGTATACCGATGAAAATCGGATCATTGATAAGCCGAGATCCAGTTCAAAAAAACTTTTCTGACAGAGATGAACGATGGATAGTAAATAAATGTCGATCTAACCCCAAACTAAGTGCTCCAAATATTCGAGATTTGGTGGCCAAACATCTCCAAGTGAATTGCCATGCAGAAACCATCAGAATAGTTCTCCACAGATCAGGATTACATGGACGAATTGCAAGAAAGAAACCTTTCGTAAGTGCTAAGAATAAGAGAGACCGATTACTATTTGCCCATGCGTATACAGCAGAGGAATTTTCGTTTTGGAAAGATGTTCTATTCGTAGATGAGTCGAAATTCATCCTTTTTGGGTCAGATGGTAGAAGAAATGTGTGGAGAAAAGCAAACGAAGAACTGCACCCAAAGCATTTACGGCCAATTGTTAAACACGGCGGAGGGCATGTGATGGTTTTGGGTTCTTGCTCTGCTGCGGGTGTTGGAAATCTCATTTTTATTGAAAGCAACATGGACAAGATGCAGTATCTGTCTATTTTGAAAGATAATTTGAAGCAAAGTGCGGAAAAGCTGGGCATTGGTAGCTGATTTCATTTTTACCAAGACAACGACCCAAAACATACAGCTCATGTTGTAAAAGAGTGGCTGCTTTATAATTGTCCGCGTGTCATAAAAACTCCAGCCCAGTCTCCGGACTTAAATATAATAGAAAATTTGTGGTATAAACTTGAAGTGGAAATTCGAAAATATCATATATCCTGCAAGGAAGACTTGAAGAGAGCATTAGTGGAAGAATGGCAAAAAATAAGCCCTTCTTACACAACAAAATTGGTAGAATCCATGCCATGACGCTTAAAATCAGTCATTAAACAAAAAGGATTTTCCACTAAATATTAGATATAATTTATTGCATTAAAATATTTAGTTAAACGTTTTGGATCATCTTCACTGTGGCGTGAGTTTTTTTGTTTTCTTTAAAAACATTTTTGTTTTATGAATTGATAGAATTTTAAGGTCTTTCTAATATTATATTTAGTTTGTATTTATCTATATTTTAAGAAAATAAAAGAAATTGAAATATATATTTGCAAGAAAATGAGGTTTTCATTCTAACAACTAAAGTTGTATGGGTGGGCCATTTTCACTGTGACACTGTATATGGTAGTTCCTAGCCTTGCTAACTCATCCACTTCGCAGTTCCCCGGTGTGTTCCTATGGTCAGGCACCCATATTAGGTGAATATTGTACTGCTCAGCCATCTCGTTGAAAGATTAGGGAATTTCGAGTTAAGGAAACATAGTCCAAGGTTTTTTGCAGGTTGACGAGACGATAGTTTTGAATAAATCTTTTTCATTCTACTATAAATAACGAATAAAAATATTTTTGCACTTTTAACATAGAGTGTTGGTGGAAACCCCGAACATAGTTCCCGCCTCTAACCGAAAATGTCAATTTTCACTCCAATGTCGAATATTGTAACTGATGTGGACGTGCTCAAATGTGTAAAAGTAATTTTTTCAAAATTTTAATAGGTGAGAAAAGTATTGCAATATTATATATAATACAACGAGTTGACAATCATGATCTTGCGTTGACTTCATTCATCGCTATTTAGAAATAACAAAACATATCCCTTGAAGCTCCGTTAACTAACGAACTTTTAAATTTTAAAAATCCTTATGGACATACCTGTCATCTTGCCTATATATTCCATAATTCTTTCTGATAATTCTTTTGCCGTTAGTTAGTGATAAATAATTTGATAATTCTTTGTTTTAGACTGAGTCGCCAAAAAAAAGAGCAAGGTCCTGTAGTCCGATTGCTAATTCAAATACTGAAGACAATGCATTTAATGAGAAACGATTCAAGATGGAGAGTCCACAATTCTACAAAAAAATTAATGAAATGTTTCCAACATTTGAAGGTCTTGCAAAACAGCACGTTGAATGCATATCAAACAATAGTTTAATTGCAACAGAAAATAAATTAAAAGTAATCTCAAGTGAAATCAAAACACTAAATGAAATACTTCACGCGAAAGAAATGGACTTGAATAGAATCTTGCATTTAAAGGCCGTGAAAAAGGAAATATACACAAGATTGTTGAGAAAGAAGGAAATACTGGAAATTACAGAAAATTTAGGCAAAACCTACAGTCAAAAATCTCTAATGGAATTGAAGGACCTGGAATTGTATTTGTCTGAAAATTCTAACCCAACAAATACTGCAAATTCGACAATACAACAAATAATAGAAAATCGAGCAAACATGAAAACGGAAGACCTGGAAAGGGAAAAGAATAATACTAGCAGACTTCATAGGTGAGTATCTATTTACTGAATTCACAAATAATAGAAATATCTTATTTGTCATCCATTTTTATACCATAAAACCCTACGTGATCTGAGTACAATAACTTTGATCTTGGGTGAAAAAGTGCCTACCACATGTATTCCCAGTCAGAAAAAACCATCGGAAAAGCGTTGTAAAAGCATTGTAAACGGTTGATACACGGTGGGAAAAAGCGTTGCTACAACCCCAAAATGATAACATCATTCTACGGTGTATCGATCGTATTTAACAACGTTTTCAAAGCGTCATGAAAACAATATTTTATACGCTTTTTCGATTGTTTAACGAACGCTTTGACAACCCCAAATGATAACATCGTTATACGGTGTATCGATGGTTTTTACAACCAATAAAAAACACTGAAATTGAAGTTTTTAATTTGACTATACATTTTCCATTCAAAAAACCAAAGGTGCACTAAAAAAATCGAGGACACTAAAGTCACTTTAACTATATTTTAGCTCATGAACTTATTGTGTTTTGTGTAAGTAAGGGAATTAAGTTATTCACAAGGGGAAAAGTTATTCACAAATGTCCGTATTTCAAACAAAATACTTAAGAATTTCTTAAAATTTGTACATTTTACCCCAAATGCGCCAAAAGAACATTCTTGCAATTTTGAACTCCAATTTTTTCCTTCAAAGAACGAAATTATCTTTAAAATGTGAACGAAAATTATTTTGTCCAAAAAATTTCTTGAATTAGTCAAACAATATATGTGGACTTATGACAAAACCCCATAAGACGAGATAGAACAATTTCTCAAAAATTGTATGTTGTGTGTAGTTTTTGAAGGCGCATCTTTCTGTGTTTACAGATACAGATGCATTATCTGCCCTAGATCGAGAGATAAGAATGGTGTCTCGAATTTTTTAAGTTTAATTTTAGCAAAGCAACATATCTCATCATATGTTGTAAAATAAAATCGAAATACTTGTATGATACTTTTGACAAAACAACATAAGTCCACATAAGGTTTGTGTAATTGACAATTTTTTTTACAAAACAACATATTTCGAGTCATAGTGTTTTGTCGAAAAAAAAAAAAACAAATAAAAATAAACGCATATAACTCCAGTAGTGTTGTTTTTTAGTCAGAATATGATCAGGATTCAATGCGACAAAATACATAGATAGGTTTTTTTTTTGTTTTAAATAAAATATCATATGACAAAACAACATAAGTCGGTAATTCCTAAAAATAAGCTATCGAAAAAATCTATCACTTAAATATTAAACATTTTCCAGATCTTTTCTACAGAAGTTTTTGAGACCCCCTGTAGGTGTATTTTCGCTCCTCTGTAAAATTGTGTTTTTAGACTTATGGGGTTTTATCATAAATCCACAGATACGCACTTAAAACTTCGTACAAATGTAGGCAATTATTTGTAAAATTAACCAAAATTGTTCTTCCTGGTAGGTTCACTGTTTTTTAGTGTACACCTTCAATTTATATGAAAAATGAATATTATCCTATTCTATGTTAAATCAATTCATATCAACAGTAATACCTCCATTATTCATAAAAAAACCTTACACATTGAAGGAAAATGCATTTTCAACGATAATTTTGTGGAAAATATACTTTTTAAAAACCGTCAATTAATTTGTTTAGCAAGCGTTGTTTCAACGTTATCTTCCAACGTTGTTACAACGCTCAATATTTATAACCATCAGGAATTTCTGACTGGGTTACTCCAAGATTCCGTAATATGTCAAAATCAGAACCACTTCCTGTTATGTAGTTCCGTCGTTCGCAATAAATACCAGTGCCCTTCAACCATAACGGATACACATCCATATGAATCACCGGATTTATGGTTACCTTAAAATTTCGATATATTATTACCCCTATAGTTAACATTATTTTAGTTCATGAAAATTAGTTGATTTTAGTTAGATTTTGACCAATGTGAGCAAAGGTTCCTTTTTTTCGAACGGTCCCATCACCCACTTTCCCGCCCCTTCCGACCGTGAGGACCTCGTCCCCATAACGTAGGGACAGCATACACACCATGATCTGGACCATGGCGGCGTGGAGGCGGAGGGATGTAATCAGCTACAGAGAAGGACTCATCAGCCGGACTTATTACATCACAAGACTAAATACTAGCTTATTCAACAACAAAATGTATTAGTTATCCAAATATGCTAAAATTCTGAACTTCATCACATCAATACTTAAGTTAGTGTCAACTAGATGATAGATTGAATTAAAATTAATGCACATCCTACAAAAAGGCTCCATAGAGCATAATACGAACGTTGAAAATCAATGAAAAAACTGGTAATTCCTTATTTGAATATTTGTTTGCTTACTTTGACGATGTTGGAGTGATACCAAAATAAAACAAACCAAAACACAGGGATTTAGAGTTTTGAAAAGAGAATCAAGAGTTTTTTTATTTATTGTCGTGAACAAAAAGTTACCTCGTAAAGGTACGCCGTGAGCGCCAAGAACCAAACGAATACGAATAATAATAAAAAAACGAGATCATAGGATGGTGATAGCAGAAAAGTTACTCATTAGATTCGATGATGCATTAACACGTAGGGAATTAATGTAACAAACTAGTCAAACGAAAAAATATACGAAACGATACAATTTGTACTTAAACGTGAACTAAAAATGAGAAAAAAGTTGTATACAAATATAGAACACAATTTTACAAAAAAAAAAAAAAAAAATAGTTCATGTTTTCCTAAAATGGGGGACGTTTTCTTAAACTGAGTTCACAAGTCTCTCAAATTGATTACATTTTACTAAAATTGTATCTATCTTGAACAAAATTACCGTTTTTACCAAATTCATGTCATGTAGTGCATTTAGGACATTTTTCGTATGATGTATGTTACATGCTCTTTGTTTACCAATTAATAAGATTGGGATAATTTGCAAGCGTCTTCCCATGTTAAATTTGGGATCGACAATAATTTGGTTTGTAACTGAGCACAACAGACTTAGGTTAGGTTAGGTTAAAGTGGCAGCCCGATTAAGATTCAGGCTCACTTAGACTATTCAGTCCATTGTGATACCACATTAACTAAAAGTACCTATTACATAAGGGCACTTCTAGTTTTAACCGTTGAACCTTCTCGATTATTTTCTTCTGTTGAACCAACCAGATTGTTCCAAAAACATTAACAAATTGTTCCGAGAACACTAGCATATCTAGTGTGCGGTTTAAGTTTAAATGGGGCCATATTTGCTTGGTGTCGTTAAAACCCTTACAATTCTCCCATCGAACATTTGCCATCACGACAGCCTTCTCACGCAGTAAGAGCTTGCAGGTAGCCAGAGGCACACCAACAGATTCTAGTTCCCCTGGAATATGTAAGGTAGTTCCTAGCCTTGCTAGCTCATCTGCTTCGCAGTTCCCCGGTATGTTCCTGTGGCCAGGCACCCATATTAGGTGAATATTGTGCTGCTCTCATTGGGAGATTTGCGGCAGTCGATGGCCGTTTTCGAGGTGAGGAACACAGAGTCCAAGGATTTTATTGCAGGTTGTCTGTCTGAGTATATATTAATGCCAATATTGCTTGGAGCATTACTTCTCAGCCAATTCACCACTTCTCTTATTGCTAATATTTCAGCCTGAAAAACACTACAGTGATCAGGTAATCTTTTCGCTATTCGAAGTTCCAGATCTTTAGAATATACTCCGAAACCCACTTGGCCATTCAATTTGGAGCCATCAGTGTAGAAATCTATATATCTTTTATTCCCCGGGGTCCGTGTACACCACGCCTCACTGTTGAGAATTAGAGTCTCAAACTTTTTGTCGAAAAGTGGACTCGCCAAAGTGTAATCCACTACGTTAGGCACATCTGGCATTATTTTGAGGACCGAACTGTGACCGTAACTTTTTTCCGACCACAGCGATAGCTCGCGCAACCGCACAGTCGTTGTTGCAGCTGACTGTTTGGCCAAAATGTCTAAAGGCAATATATGCAGCATGACATCAAGGGAATTTGTTCCTGTCTTGCTGAATGCGCCTGAGATACACAAGCACGCCATACGCTGAACTTTGTCTAAACTTGTCGGCTGGTGAAGTGCCGGCCACCAGACTACAACACCATATAGCATTATAGGTCTAACCACTGCCGTGTATAGCCAATGTACAATTTTTGGTTTTAGTCCCCACTTTTTCCCTATTGCCTTTTTTCACGAGAATAAAGCTACCGTTGCTTTCCTCGCCCTTTCTTCAATATTAAGCTTAAAGTTCAGCTTCCTGTCCAAAATAACACCAAGGTATTTTGCACACTCCCTAAAGGGAATTTCAATACCCCCTAAGGAAATGGGCCTAACCGTGGGAGTTTTGCGATCTTTGCAGTACATGACTAGTTCTGTCTTTGCAGGATTTACCCCAAGACCATTATCTTTCGCCCATTTCTCAGTTATCCGGAGGGCTCTCTGTATAATATCTCTAACTGTTGATGGGAATTTTCCCCTGACTGCTAGCGCCACATCATCTGCGTACGCCACCACTTGTATCCTTTCTTTTTCTAGGGAAACCAGAAGGTCGTTTATAGCAACATTCCAAAGAAGAGGTGATAGAACTCCTCCTTGAGGAGTGCCTCTGTTCACATACCTTTGTATGTTTGCTTATCCTAGTGTGGCTGAAATGCGTCTCTTCCTCAGAAGTTCGTCTAACAGCCTAAGTATATCTGGATCAACATTTTGAGTTGTCAGTCCATTTAATATCGAGCTCGGATGGACGTTATTGAACGCCCCTTCGATGTCTAGAAATGCCACGATTGTGTATTCTTTGACTGATAGTGAGCTTTCAATAAAGCTGACTAGTTCATGTAATGCGGTCTCAGTAGACCTGCCTTTCGAGTATGCATGTTGTCGTTTCGAGAGCAAACTTGAATCGACGCTAGTTCTAAGATAAATATCTATCATCCTCTCCACAGTCTTAAGTAGGAATGATGATAAGCTGATTGGTCGGAAATCCTTCGCATTCGAGTGAGAGGCTTTTCCCGCTTTAGGTATGAAAACGACTTTTGATTCTCTCCACTTTCGTGGAATATATGCTAAGTTGATACATCCTATATATATCGCCGACAACCAGAGGATAATTCTGTCAGCCACCGCTTGTAACTCCGCCGGAGTAATTCCATCAGGCCCGGGGGATTTGAATGATCCAAAGCAATTTAACGCCCATTTTATTCTCGATTCTGATACAATTTCCTCGTTAGGAAACGACCGCTGAGCCACTGTGGCACCGCCAGTGCATGGTTCAACCGTCTGCTTTCCAGGAAAATGTGTGTCCAATAGTACCTCCAGCGTCTCCTCACTGGACGTTGTCCAATTGCCCTCCGATGTTTTAATGAAACCTGGAGCAGAGCTCGTGGATGCTAGCACCTTCCGTAGTCTGGAAGCCTCGGACGTATTCTCAATGCTGCTGCAGTAATCATTCCAAGAGTTATGCTGAGCCTTTCTCAGTTCTCGCTTGTATCCTCTCAGATTCTTCTTGTAAGCGTCCCAATCCACAGGAGCTCTGATGGACTTTGCTTTGTTAAAGAGCTTCCTGCACGATTTCCTCATATTACCTAACTCCGTAGACCACCATGGTGGTCGATTTTTCCCCCTTGGCTTCCCTTTAGGGCATGCAGCTTTCAGTGAAATGTTGAAGGCCTTAGTAATCCTCTCCACTGTGTGTTCGATAACTTGCACAGTGCTCATATTTGTCTCTGGTATTTCCGGTATCATCATATTGAACGATTCCCTATACCTATTCCAGTCAGCTTTCCTAACATTTGGCGGAAATATGGTCTTGGTGGTATGAACATCAAATTTGAAACTGATGTAGCGATGATCTGAGAAGCTGTGTTCACTTAAAACATGCCGCTCAGATATCATTTCATTCAGATCTTGCGAGGCCAAGGTGATGTCCAAAACCTCTTGCCTGTTTTTAGTGGCAAAGGTTGGGGCATCTCCCTTGTTGCAAACTACCAGATTAGTACGCAAAATAAACTCTATTAGCGAATAGTTTGAACCCCGGAGTACTTAATTCACATATTTTGTTTCTATAAACATATGGTTCTTGAATAAGAACTATGTCTATGTCCCCTTTCATCAGGAGAACTTTTAAGGCAGCACATGCAGCCTTACAATGATGAAGATTTATCTGGAGGATCCGTAGGACCATCGAGATTTTCAACAACCGTCACATCAGCCGCTTCAATCGAGTCATCAAGAATGTCCTCTTCAGAGATATCGGTGACTCTCGCAATAACCATAGGTTCAACTTTGGTGAGTTCTGAGACAGTAGAAGCCTCCTCACGCATACGGTATCTATCGATGTCTTCAACTTTGGTATCTCCCTCGACTTCGCAAGAGGATCCGCTTACTTCTGATTCAGACAGAGGCTTGTCCATTTTTGAATCCTTTAGCTGATCGTTTTTATACACCTTCATTTGGATATAATGAAAGCCATAACATACACGGCCCTGGGACTTTGCTAGATGTGGCAAAGACTGAGTGTTCAATATAAACACTGCATGCCGTCTTGGCCCATCCACTTCATCCAAACGGCCAACCATCCAATCAGCTGTTGGAAGATCTGGATTGCATTGTTTCAGTCTATTTAAAATAGACTCAGGGTCAGGAGGGTTTGCAGGTATCCACGCATGTGCTCTTGGTCTAGCCGGTATGTCTTTCTTCTCGACTAACTCTAGAGCAGCTCCTTCCCAAACTTCACCAATTAGTATCAGAGCAGCTTTAAAACATTCTATAGACCTCTGGTCCTCAACAGACTTAAGTGACAACTCAGCATTACTGTTACAATAGGAATACATCTTAAAACAAAAAAAAACTCTGTTTTAGCTCCTTACAGCAAAGTATTATATAAATACTAGCAAACTCGGCTAACTCCGTGTTTGCTAGCTTCGTTCTACGTAACATTTCGTTTTGTGATTAAAAGATGAAGAAACATTTTTTATTTTGTTTTAAATTTGAAAATGAAAAATTTCATTTCACAGCAGTAATGTGTTTACTGCACACAGCCATGCGCTGCCTTTTTGTGACATACTTGCACAAATATTTGATAAATAAATCCGAAGTTCCCTGTTCGTGCATGTGACGTGGGCTTCCATTATAAGATGATGGGAGAATGGTCAGACGTCCAATATTATGAACATCACCATCTGAATGAACAGCATTATGTAAGTGTATATAGTCCTCAGATCGTAGCTTTACCTGATTGAATCGGATGAACCCTAAACGTTCGGCCTCGACTTTTTTTTCATTTTCATTTCATTTTATTGAGTACCTACACAACAAGATTAAAATCTTATAATTACAGTGCAGGATTATAAATGTTAAAACATCTCCGACTTATAATAAGTATATACAATAATTAAATTTTAAAGATAAAAGAAAAAAAGAAAAATTTAAATAAATAAAATAAAAATTTAATTATACAATTATTTTTCGAGCTTCATGGACAGATATAGATTAAGGAACATGGTTAATAGAGCCATTGAAAAGAAAACGCCAGATACCAATCTATACACGCCTGGACTGTACATGTTTCGGTTCGGGCGAATGAACCTTTCCACAGCCTTTAGTATAGATCTGGCTGGGAGAGATAACTCAATTTTGGGCCCTTTATGCTAACTCCTTATGGAGAAAACATTTGGGAAATTTCCTCTTACAAATTGAATCATCTTTTCTCCCACTGTACATCATCTTTTCATATAACTTACAAGTCCCTTAATCTTATTTTTATTTCGTTTTGTTACATAGTAATGCAACAACACGAAATTTATTTTTAGAAAGCTAATTTGTTATCTCTCCCAGCCAGATCTATACTAAAGGCTGTGGAAAGGTTCATTCGCCCGAACCGAAACATGTACAGTCCAGGCGTGTATAGATTGGTATCTGGCGTTTTCTTTTCAATGGCTCTATTAACCATGTTCCTTAATCTATATCTGTCCATGAAGCTCGAAAAATAATTGTATAATTAGATATAATGCATTTGGACGTCAATTGCCTGTTTCGGTATCAGGCTAACATGTAATATAATAAGCAACGATGAGCCCGTCGTAAAACTAGGAAAAACACGACTAATGTACGCGTTAGAATTGTTGTTGTTTCCTGGAAACCAGTTTCTGTTAATTGTCATATGTTGTAGTTGACTGTAGAAACAATAAGCATTGTTCGACTGTTCACCACTTAGGTGAATTCTAACAAATTAGCTTTCTAAAAATAAATTTCGTGTTGTTGCATTACTATGTAACAAAACGAAATAAAAATAAGATTAAGGGACTTGTAAGTTATATGAAAAGATGATGTACAGTGGGAGAAAAGATGATTCAATTTGTAAGAGGAAATTTCCCAAATGTTTTCTCCATAAGGAGTTAGCATAAAGGGCCCAAAATTGAGTTATCTCTCCCAGCCAGATCTATACTAAAGGCTGTGGAAAGGTTCATTCGCCCGAACCGAAACATGTACAGTCCAGGCGTGTATAGATTGGTATCTGGCGTTTTCTTTTCAATGGCTCTATTAACCATGTTCCTTAATCTATATCTGTCCATGAAGCTCGAAAAATAATTGTATAATTAGATATAATGCATTTGGACGTCAATTGCCTGTTTCGGTATCAGGCTAACATGTAATATAAAATAAAAATTAATATTAATATTAAAGAAAAAATGAAGAAAATTACTTGCATTTTTGATGATTGAAATTGTGAGTCAATATTATATCTACAAGTAAGATTTTAATTGTGAAATAAATTTTGAATACTTTTCTTAAAAGATGATGCGTTGCTGATGCATTGTATATCAGGTGGTAGAGTGTTCCAGAGACGTATCGTGGCAATAAAGAACTGCCATTAGGATACAAGACTTGTCCTTCTAAAGGGTATTATATTCCTATTCCTATCAGATCTGGTAAACCGAATTCTATCTAGAGATAGCTTGGTTTTCGTCTGTAAATCAATTTATGTAGAAATACTAACGATTTGACATTAAGCAGGGTATTAAAACTAAAGCCAAAGAGAGAGTCTGTAACATGCGAAACATGATCGGTCCTGCGTAACCCATACACATAACGAACTATACTATTGATTGCCACATTAAGTCTATTTTTGCTCACGGAGTCACAATTAGCGAAGAGTTCAGATCCATAAATTAAACCCGGTATCAAAAGACTTTTCGCCAGGAGAAGTCGAATATTGACTGGTGTGTAGGAATGAGTAACCCATAAAGAACGTAATTTAGCATATGTCTGTCCAACATTATAAGAAGATGGGAGACATACAAATCCACAGCGAATTGCTGGAATAGTCGACGGCACTTCAGAATGACATTCTCCTAATGTGTACCAATCATCATATGATACGGATTGCGCTAAGATTTGTATTCGTTGATACCAGACAATGCAAAATTTAATTAATTGTTAATGGAAACCAATAACAGCAATAATTACCTGTAATTGGATTTACCATCTTCAACGTGATCTCGTATCCGTCTTGCCCTTGCCAATAAATGATTGGGTATTGTAACGCATCGTGTAAAGGAGACACATCGTACAAACGATGTGTCTCCTTTACACGATGCATGATATTGCTTCTTCGCTGAACGACAATAGGGCTGTTTTCTTTTAGCACTGGATACCCTAAGCCGTGAAGGACTAAAAGAAAACAGAGTACTCGTTTATCCAGGACATCTCCAAAAATATGCAACACTGTCATCAGCTGTTTAAAAACAATCACAGAAAAGAAGTGAAATCTTGCATTTTTAATGTATGAAATGCTCCAATTAGTAATAAATATTTACTGCTGCGATTATTTATGACACTACACCACTTTGAATTACATGTTTTTCGATAAATTAGTCACAATAAAGTGCTTTTGTGAATCGATGAAGCCTCACTTTATCAAAACACAATCTGGCAAGATCGGCGCGACTTGCACTGATGAGATGTTCTGGATAGAGCACCAGTGCAACGATGTTCTGGATACCCCATACAAATGTTGTATCCAGTGCAAAAAGAAAACGCCCTAATGTCTCGAGATTTAGTTGGATCGCCAACAATAATTGGAGCAACATCGTGAAAAAATGCTTTCAATTGTTCAATAATTCGTCTCTTTAACTGTTGTGTTCTCTGTATATTGCATTCAGCTGACCCACCATCGACGAAATGAATAAATTTGCAGAAATTGTAATGTTGGCACTATTGAACCATGCAAATGATATATTTGTCCTTGTATCTAGATTTGCAAACAATCATTTATTGAAGAAATAGCCCAATAAACACAAACGTTTGAAAAATACTAAATTTCAACAAATTTTCAAACATTTTTTCAAAGGATTAGGGTAATATTCAAGTTGAAAAATTGTTGAGAAAATCGCGTTCTCAACAAAAAACAGATATTACCCTCAACAGTGAAATTCAACACATTAGCAATAATATCTCAAGTGTTATCCTCAAATTGAAATGCATCGCTACTCAATAATTTGTCAAATAATTTTCGATGCGAGTCAAATTCAAAATTAACATCGTTGCAAATACTTTTCAACCTAAATTTATATGAATGATATACCCACTTCAAATTGAAAGTCAAAGCCAAAATTCTATGAATTTTGTATAATTTATTAATTTTCATCAAAATAAAATATATAATAATACACTACACTACATAATACACTACAATACCAATTGGTAAATAATAATCTTATTAAACATATCAACAAAAAAGAACAAAAAAAAAAGCAAACAACAAAACTTTAAATATCTTAAACATTATTAGTAAACACTTTTGCATTGATAATTCGATTTCCTTCCTTTTGGTGTCATAAAACAGCATTAAAATTTATTAACACGCGGACAATTTGAAATTAGGAACGTACTTGATCGCGTGTTAGAATTGATTTCCAGCAGAAGGAATTCACAAAATATCCATTTTAAACTGTTAATAGCATATGAATTAAACTGACGATGTGATGCACATTTTCATCCAGAAGTTGTTGATTTCAACAATTTGTTGTTTTTAACAATTTTAATTGGTTGCATTTGTAATGTTTCTGGAAACTTTTTCTTGTCGATAAGCCACTCATTTTTCATTGGTCAGCTTCTTAATGTTTGCAAGAATGTAGCATCCAAAGATTTTAGTTTTCTGCAAAGAGATTTAAATTTAGTGTCTTCTCTAAAGTGTTTATTTAATTTTTCATATTGACGTACCAATTATTATAAACTATTTGAAGCAGTTCCAATTAATTGTCCACCATTTTTTCATCGGTCAGCTTTTTAATGTTTTCAAGAACGTAGAATCTATAATTTTAGTTTTCTGCAAAGAGATATACATTTAGTGATTTCCTTAAAGTTTTATTTCATTTTTTATTTTCACTTACCTATTTTTATAAACTATTTGGT
This sequence comes from Haematobia irritans, assembly GCF_050003625.1. Lineage (NCBI taxonomy): Eukaryota > Metazoa > Arthropoda > Insecta > Diptera > Muscidae > Haematobia > Haematobia irritans. The sequence goes on along the minus strand of NC_134400.1, from coordinate 77,036,483 downwards.
TATTTGTATAAAATTTTCCATTTTTTTAATTTCTTCGTTGCACAAATAAGTATTGAAAACCACATGGTTTTTTCGTTGCATTTTAGGGTAGTGTTTTGTCAAAGTTTTCTCATATTATCTTCAACACCTTTTCAAAGATTTCGTCAACATTTTGGCAAATTGGTTTGTTTATTGGGACGGTGTAACTTCTGATCGTGTGGTGTATATATAGTTGTTATGTGTTGCAATTCATTGTGTTGGTGTAAGTGATTTGTTATGTGTGTTGTATCTTTTACCTTGCAAGTCGGCATGAAGCCGCCTTGTCGAATGATATTAGCTCCAAAGGAAGTATTCAAGGATGGTTGAAGAAAATGGCTAGAATCGGGATCACTTCCATCGAACAATGATTTCAGTGGCTGTGGTGGTAAAAGTAATGGATCCAGTTTGACTTTTACAATTGCGCAGCACAATCCAGCCGTTTCTCTTTTGAACTTTAACGCATTGCAATATCGGCACATATTCGTCATTGGTCCAATATCTAAATTTTCATCATCACTGTAGTTCGCAGTGGGATCATATTGGAATGCCAAGCAATTGTATGATGCCATGATCTTCGTGTGCTCACCCGTTGTCTCAATCGGTCATATTCTCTTATTTTACTTTGTGTTTTTTCCCATAAATTCTATGAATATACTTGTTGCTGGCTTGCATGTTTTTTGCGCTGGCCGATTTTCGCACGTCGCCCTATTTTGGACTATGGGCAGAGTGGTGAATTTAACGTCAAATGCACGATCCACATAATTTACACAGTTCAACTTACCACCTTAAAGACAAATGTCTGATGTTGAAATTCACTAAAAAATTGCACAATACACTTAATTGACTTGATGATTTCCACTTGAAATGTTAGGAAACGATTAAGTTATTTTTTTACTATGTTTTTTTTCACAATTTCACAGTGTACACAATGCCGGTTTGTAACAAAAATCTTCCTCAAATCACTTTTGCAACTACTTAAATCGTTCGCAATATAAACATTACCGAAAATATTTTATTGAATGACAATTCATGTGAAAAAATAAAATTATTTTATAACAAAAACAACTGCATTCAATTCAAATTATAATTTTTTTAATGTGCGCTGTATGTAAAAAAAGATTTTCCCGCTTTTATGTTGAAACTTTTCTTGAATTTTCTTTGCTATAAACCTCACAAAGCCCGAGACCTTCCAACGAATGCAAAACCGTGCGTTCTGGAGTTAAAGCGTCAGGAACGAAAACCCGACTTATTTTTATATAGTAGATTAGAGCTCGACCGAAGAATCGGCTTCGGCGTCAAGAGGCCGATTAACCGAAGCTTTTTTAATAATTTATTTCATATCGAATTGACCATGTGTTGAATTTGTCCGAGCTTAAATTCCTCCATATAGAAGAAATATGAGAAGACCAATAAAATTGAGGAGAAAAAAAGTAGTATTAAAGAATGAAATGGATTCACATATTACAGACTACTACGCTGCGCAATGGTTAGGTTAGGTGGCAGCCCGATGTATCAGGCTCACTTAGACTATTCAGTCCATTGTGATACCACATTGGTGAACTTCTCTCTTATCACTGAGTGCTGCCCGATTCCATGTTAAGCTCAATGACAAGGGACCTCCTTTTTATAGCCGAGTCCGAACGGCGTTCCACAGTGCAGTGAAACCACTTAGAGAAGCTAAGTGTCTGAAACCCTCAGAAATGTCACCAGCATTACTGAGGTGGGATAATCCACCGCTGAAAAACTTTTTGGTATTCGGTCGAAGCAGGAATCGAACCCACGACCTTGTGTATGCAAGGCGGGCATGCTAACCATTGCACCACGGTGGTTCCCACTGCGCAATGGTAACACAATTGAATATTGGAAGAGTTCTCCTTTTCAACAGAGCGGCATTTATGCGCTCCACCCACAAATGTGGCCAGTGAGCACTTGTTCAGTCAAGTTTGCTTGGAGAAAATGTACACAAAATCGTTGTTTGTCATTATGATATCAACCTACTAAATTTTGAATACGAAAAAGTCCTAAAAGAATATTATAAAACATGGACTGAGTTGCCTTTTAATGTTGCTTTTTATGTCTTTGTTGAATAAAATATTGAACTAAACCACTCCAAACTTCTTTATCTACAAATTTCAGGAGAATAACACTAGTTTACACTGAAAATGTACATTTGATGAGAGGTGACTTTCTTATGTATTTTGATCTGCTGAATTCGAAAAAATGCTAAAATTTTTTTATGGAACAGTTTTTGAGATATCCCGTTATTTTTAGTTTTTCGCTCTTTTTTTCACTAAACAAATTACGGTACTTGGTACTTAAATGAAACGTATTGAGATTACGTATAATTGAATCTGTGATAAGTTAAGTTGTTCAAAAATATCGATGCAAAAAGGGCAAAGTTTAAAAAAAATCATGTTTTGCACTGACCCTTTTCCGCCGGAAAAGTACAAACCATTGAAAAAATGTTTTCTCTTCTTGGACCAAATAGAAGAAATACCACCGAAAATGCATTTTTGTGTGGGTGCGTTGCTCATATTTGCATTATTTGAGAACTATTGAGATATATCAAACAAAAGATATATATGCAAACTATCTAAATTTCGTAAAAAATAGCTTAAAGAGCTAAATCAGTTACTAATTTGGGCAATGACTTAGAGCTAGGCCCTATTAGTCGACCCGTCATTCTTGTAACGTTGTTTTAGATCAACTGTTGTTTTTTATTTATTGAATTTTCGAGTTTCACATACAACAAGATATTAATAATCTTATAATTACAGTATGTGAGTCTAGTTGACAATAGAAAGCTACGATGAGTTTGAAAAATAATTAAAAATGGATTTCTTGAAGGTATTAGCGTCGCCAATGAATTGGATTGGTGGAGGTAATGAGTTCCATAGACGGGTAGCAATATGGAAGAAATGCCACTCGGAGTTTGTACTGTTGTGGTATAATCAACATTCTTCTGTTGGTTCTTCCGAATCGTAATTTGCTGTACAGATATGTAGACTCTTTTGTGTAAACGATTTTGTGCAGGAAAACTAAAGTTCTTATTTTCAAGAGTTGGGAAAAGTCAACGCCATATAAGTTACTTTTGAAATTAGAACAGTTATCAAAACGTTTGATTCCATAGACATATCTGATAATGGCACTAGTATCAGTGTTACAAAATAATTCACAGCCGTAGAGAATTGGCATCAAGTAAGACTTTGCTAGAAGCATACGTATATGTTGAGGTGTATAGAACTGAGTTTGGCGAAGAATGCGTAGCATACCAAATACTTTCCCAGCAATAGCACAAATATTGTCATTCCACGTTAGTGATGCGTTGAAGATTACATCCAGATTTTTGGAGTTCTTAACGCGTTCAATATATTCACCGGAAATTTTTACCCGCATATCGTCAGAGACAAATTGGGTGCGGTTACTCACAATCATCACTTTAGATTTCTTTGGATTAATATGGAGATTGTTTTCGTTCGACCATTCACTAATATTATAAAGATCCAGATTGAGTTTGTCAATACCAGACGTAAGCTCGTCTCTTTTACAACTTAGATAGACTTGCACGTCATCGGCATAAATGTGGAGCTTAGAGTATTTTAAACAAAGTGGTAGATCGTTTATATACAAGCAGAAGGGAAGCGGCCACAAAATGGATCCTTGAGGCATCCCCGAGCTAACGAGAAATGGTCTGGAAGTTAAATTATTTATTTTTTCTGATTGAGTACGTTTCCATAAATAAGACCGAATTAAAGATAGAGCAGAAGGAGAAAAATTGAATTGTCGTTTTAGTTTTGAACACAGTAAATCATGGTTTACGCAGTCAAAGGCTTTAGAATGATCCAATAATGTAAGACATGTAATTAGATAATCGTCCATCGCCGATCGTACATCATCAGCAACATCAACAAGCGCAGTAATACAACTATGTTTTGCTCTGAATCCAGATTGCTTATAGTACAACAAATTATGACTTTAGATATAATCTGACATTTGCGAGTGTATTAGTCTTTCAAACGCACTCGCAAATGTCAGATTGTTTTTTTTTAGTTTTATTTATTTATTTTTTTATTTTATTTTGAGATTGCGAGCACTACAAGGACTTATCCTTATTAATGACAGTGCAAGCATAGATTAGAAGTTAACATATGAGGTTACATTAATTAGGTGGTTTGATGGAGTTTTAAGAATTGTATGTTTAATATTATATAATTGACATATATTGAGCTTGAACTTAAGAAAGAGCTTCTGATATCTCCTTTTTAAAATATGATGCGTTACCAATCAGTTGAGTATTATATGGAAGATTGTTCCAAAGACGAATAGCATTGATAAAGAATTGCCTTTCAGATATTTAACATTTGTATCTTTGTTGGATTAATCTTTTTCCTCTGTTAGATCTCGCGAACATAAGTCGATCATAAAGGTAATCGGGTTCTTTTGTATTGATTATTTTATGCAGTAACAATAAACATCTGTATTTTAGAACATTTTCAAAAGACATGTTAAAAATTTGATATGCGAAAGATGAAATTCTGTACGTTTTCTCGAGAATATATATCTGGCAATATTATTGAAGGTTACTTTCAGTTTATGCGAATCAGTATAATCGCAACTAGCATAGATTTCACAGCCATACAGAAGTACTGGAAGCAGGTAAGTTTTAGCGAGTAACATGCGTATATGTAAAGGCGTAAAGTTTTGGACTGCCCATAAGTTTCTTAGCATTCCATGGACCTTGCCGACGGTAACATTAATGTGATTTGTCCATGTAAGTTCTTCATTGAATGTGATGCCCAGATTGGATGCCGTAACAGCACGTAAAAGCGGTGTGCTATTTATTTTAAGAGGATAATCGGACTCGGTGTATCGTTTTCTCTTTGAAATAATGATATATTTGGATTTTGCTGGGTTAAGAAATAGTCCATTTTGAGAAGCCCAGTTATGTACACCTTGCAGATCTTCGTTAATATTCTGGAACATATTGATAGCATCGTGCGTGTAAGCATTTGCATGAAGCTGGACATCATCAGCATATATTTGTACTTTACAGTATTTCAAAACCTGTGGTAAATCATTGATATAGGCACTGAATAACAAATGGCCTAAAATAGAACCTTGTGGAACGCCACGCCACGTTTTGATCTCGTTGGATGTGGTATTATGATACGAAACAAGTTGGGAGCGTCCATTTAAGTAAGATGCAAGAAGACTGCACGCTGAATTAGAAAATTTAAAAGAAGAATTTAGTTTTTTAATAAGATTTGCCTGATTGACTGTGTCAAATGCTTTACTATGATCTAACAGCACGAGGCAAGCCAACATATTGTTGTCTATTCCCAATCGTATATCTTCTATAAAGTCGATAAGAGCAGTAATACAGCTTCTTTTTGGTCTGAAACCAGATTGTCTTTGCGAGAGCAATTTTTGGTTATGTATGAATTCTTCAATTTGATTGCACATAAGCTTTTCGAAAACTTTAGATAGATAAGAGAGAATGGAAATCGGCCTAAACTCTTTCGACTTGGGTATAGGTATAATTTTAGATATTTTCCAGGAAGTTGGAAACAATGATTTAGTAAATATTGTATTGAATACAAATGCACAGTACGGCAATAGTGAAGGTAATATTATTTTAATAAGTTTGGGGTTGATCTCATCAAGGCCAGTCGCATCAGATTTATCCATGAAACTTTTGTAGACTTCCCGTTTTCGTTAGGTATGTAGGAAGTGTTTTCGCTAGTTTCTTGTGGATGCAGATCACCGACGAATTTTTCATTCAAGCAGTTAACATCTACTTCGGCAGAACTACTTGAGTCGTTTTTCCTGATTCCAATGCTACGTATTTCCTTCCATTTTGATTTGGAGCTGATCGCTGAAGTAAATTTTTCCGGATAGTACTCTGACTTGGCGGTTTGTATGCTTTTATTCACATCTCGTCGAGCTGATCTAAATTGTTGCAAGAATTCAGGTGTTTTGAAGCGTTTCCATCTTTTGTAGCATAAATCACGCTTCTCAATCAAAGCTTTTATAGTATGGTTGAACCAAGGTTGTGGTTTATGTATTGTTCTTTTATGTACTAACGGAACACAATGGAAAGAAATTAGTTTCAGGTTGTTTTCAAGAAATAAGATTTGATCGTCAACATTTTCAAGGTAGTAAACATCATTCCATTCTATATTGCACATCAATTCATTTAATAAGTTATTGTCTATTTTATTAAAATCAGGAAAAGTTATATAACAGGCTTTGTTTATTATGTTTGCACGATAAGTCATAAATATCATATCATGCTTGGAGAAAGCTGATGCGGTAAGTTGATCGTATAGAATTACTTTATTCATGTTATTAACAAGAAAAAGATCAAGCAGGCTATTAGAACTCCTCGAGAAGTGGGTCGGATTGGAGGTATTTACTGGATGAATATCATATCTAAGCATCAAATCAGTGAGGCTATTATCTTGGAGGAGGTTGCTATTAAAATCACCTGCAATAATTATGTCATTGTATAGTAGGGTAATTTCATTCAGTGTGTGTACTAAGGCATCCATTTTCAGATTCTTATTTGGTCTGTATACACAACCAAGAAGCATTTTGTTAGGAGTAGTGTTAATTTCAACAAATATATATTCAATTTCACTGTCTACCTCTGATTTAATTTTTAGTGTGCATTTTATTCCATTACGGACGTAGATACATACACCTCCGGCATTGCTTTCTCTATCTGCACGTAATAATGAAAATCCTGGAATATTGTATAACGTGTCTGAAATTTCCTTATGGAACCAAGTTTCTGATACGCAAATAATGTCGATCGTGGTAGCCGTAGATATGTATAGTAATTCGTTCATTTTGTTATTTATACTTTGGGCATTGAGGTGCACTATGTGTAGACCCTCGTTTTGCTTCGATAAGATTCTCACCATGTTGAAAATATTGTCTTTGGAACTTAGTCTAATATCACGATTAAAATATCACAGATCTGTTGGTAACGCATGAACATTGGAAGTTATATTTTTGGTGTAATGTATAACTATATTATCTTTAATTCCTATTATAAATATTAATAGAAGGGTATATTTGTATAAAAATAGACATGGAAATAATAAAAATATATAGTTTATATTAATAAGAGGAATAACAATAATAAAACAAATAAGAAATGATTCTCTCAGTGTATATATATTGTTTAGCGTATACAAGTTAGTTGGCAATTCCATTTTCAATCTCATTGTTTGACGTCTCCATAGACAGCTGACGAAACGATTGGTGGTTTATTATGTTTGCATTAATCGACATTTGATTATATTGTTTAATGTGTGGTTCTATGGGTTTGAATGTGTGATTGAGTTGATCAATCGTTTCGATGCACACAGCACGATCGGAGTTGTTGTTGTTGTTGTTGTTGTTGTTGTTGTAACAGTTTATTGTGATCTCATCCATTTCATGTTATACGCTTGGTACATCAGCTTGTTGGCAGATCAAGGAACTCTGCGACTAAGATGGGGTGTGTCCAGAGTGATCTGGTGGTAAGTCGGGTTGGTTTGGCTGGGCAAGAGAAAAGATGACGCGTGTCGTGTGGCCCTTGGTTGCAAATTGGACAAACGTCAGCTACGCTGCTATCAATCACCGATAAGTAGGAATTGAGGCGGCTGCACTTGCCTGATCTTAATTGGGCCAAAACTACCCTAGTCTGCCGTGGGAGGTCTCTTTCCTCCGGTGCTATGGGTGGTGGTCGGACTCCAAGAACAGGATTAACCTTGTAGCTTCTCACCGCTTCAGCTACAGTATCCTCATGAATCCTGTTCAAACCTGCCTGGTACGCTGCTTGATCTAGAGGCTCTCTTTTATAGCGCTGGATCTCGCGCTCTAGATTATGTATATCAACCCTTACGTTCCTGGGTGGTGGTTGTGTATCCATAAGATGGTGGTTTGGATGATTACTGCGATAACAACCCAGGAGATACTGCTTTGACAACATGTAGTTGTGTCTTCGCACAGGGATGATCTTTGTCTCCACATAAAGGTGATCCAGGGGTGTGCTGCGGAGACACCCAGTCGCAGTTCTAAGAGCAGCGTTCTGGCAGGTTTGTATGTTATTCCACTGCGTATCACTGGTCTGCGGTGTCCACACTGGCGCTGCATAGTTTACCACTGACCGGCCAATTGCCTTATAAGTAGTTAGCAAGGTTTCTTTGTCCGCACCCCAAGTACTGCCGGCTAGTGACTTGAGGACCTTGTTTCTACCACGGAGCTTATTACAAATTGCAGTGGCATGGGCAGATGACCTAAAAAGGCTGTCGAATGTGACCCCAAGAATCTTGGGGTAATTTGTGGTCGGAATCATTACTCCATCGACTCTGATATTCAACTGCCTGCGCACTTCTGCCGTCCATGTAGTAAATAGTGTGGCTGAGGATTTGGTGGGGGATATCCTCAAGTTTCTCGCAGTGAAATAACTGGTAAGATTAGCTATGTAGACGTTCAACCGATCGCAAATGTCATCAACATTGGGCCCAGATGCCAAGATTGTACAGTCATCCGCATATGATACAATCTCGACGCCGTCAGGAGGGGGTGGAATCGAGGACATGTAGAGGTTAAACAGTGCCGGAGATATCACCCCACCTTGGGGAACTCCCTGTTTAACTCTACGCGGTCTTGACTTTCTGTCCCTGAATTCCACGTACGACTGGCGTCCACACATATAATTCAGCACCCAACGCTTCGCTCCTGCCGGTAGGGACGTATTCTCGATGTCCTCAAATAATGTGGCATGGTTGACCGTATCGAATGCTTTCGATAGGTCAAGCGCCACGAGGACCGTCCTGTGACACGGCCTGGGCTGGTTAAGTCCCTTATTAATATGTGTCGAAATGGCATGTAAGGCTGTTGTCGTACTATGTACCTTACGGAATCCATGTTGATGGTGGGCAGCTGGAAAATTCTCCACAAGGCTGGGGAGGAGTAATGCCTCAAGTGTCTTGGCTACTGGCGAAAGAAGGGATATCGGTCTGTACGATTCACCTTTACTCGAATCTTTGCCCGGTTTCAGTAGTGGAATCACCCTTCCCATTTTCCAGACATCGGGTATAATGTGTGATTCCAAAGACAAATTGAGGAGTCTGGTCAGGTACTCAACTCCCAGTATTCCCAGATGCTTCAGCATTAGCATTGAAATTCCGTCAGGGCCCAGCGCCTTAGATGGTTTCGCGCTGTTGATGACATTGGTAACTTCGGCTGCAGTAAATTGTGGTGTGTCATCGGCTCGGAGACCACGTACACGACGGGTGGCTCTCCTTTTCGCTCTATCACTCTCGGGATGCTCGACAAACTGTCGGTTGAAGTATTTGGCGCACCTCTTCGGATCAGTCACAGTCACGTCGCCAAATGTGACTGAAATCCCATCATCCCTTGTGGAGGGGTTCGAGAGGGCTCTAACTGTTGACCACAATTTACCAGTTGCTGTTCCTAAGTTACATTGCTTCAGGTGCTCTAACCAAGTGTTCCGCTTGTGCTCGTCGACTATCTTACTAATCTCTAGATTTAGTTCTCTGACTCTAGGATCAGCAGGGTTAGCACGACGGCGTTCATCACGCTCGTCTGCGAGTCCCGCCGCTTCGGCTGGGAAGTTGGGCCTCACCTGGGCAATTCGACCAGCGGGTATGAAGCGAGCGGCTGCTGCGTTGATGATGTCCCGGAACTCCCTCTGGGCAACATGAACATGTGAGGGGGACGGGAGCTCACTGAATCGGCGATCGGTGTATTCTCTGAAGCCTTCCCAGTTGGCTTTCTTTTGATTAATAAACGTCCGGCGTTCAGAGGTTATGAAATCGGAGGGTCGGTTGATGGTGAGAATTATGGGGAGGTGGTCCGAACCCAATGAAATGACGGGTTGCCAGGAGACGTCATTTATCAGACCAGGCGATGCTAACGATAAATCTGGCGAACTGCTGCAGTCACCCATAATTCTCGTGGGGGCCTCTTCGTTCACCGTGCAAAATGTGGAGTCGTCTATCTGCTCTGCCAAAGCTATGCCCCTCTGGTCATTACCCAGGAGAGAATGCCAAAGTTCATGGTGGGCATTAAAATCTCCTAGAACCAATCGGTTATGCCCGCTCAACAACCACTCAATGTTTGGGCTATAACCAGGAGCACAGCTACCAACCGGCGGTATGTACACATTGTATAGCTCTATCTCGGCAGCCCCACACTTAACTGCTACCCCCATACATTCCATGTACGGGTCATTAGTGTCTAGCACAAGCGTGATAGGTCTATACTGCACGGAACGGTGTAATATGAAAGCCAGGCCACCACCTCCATTTCTTGTGCGATCCTTCCGTAGGACATTGTACCCATCACAATGTCGTAGGCTGCAGGTGGGATTCAGCTTTGTTTCCTGGATCGCCGCGACCCTTATCCTTTTCCGATTCATAAAGTCTACGATCTCACTAATCTTACCACGGAGCCCGTTGCAATTAAATTGCAAAAATGATGCACTCTCCGGAGTTAAAAGCCCGAACATACACGAGCCCGCGGAATGTGTAGGCACTCGATATATATTTTTTCTTTTTTATGTTAATTGCTGCTTGTAATATTTTGTAGTTGGTGTTCGTTAAATCTTCGTTTAGGTAAATAGGTTTACTGGAATTGAAGCCAAGGCAATTTAGCGTTAATTGTGATTTGGACGTACGTTTATATTGATTGACACATTTCAGAATAAAATTTCTTTCTTCTGACGTAAACAGTTTAACCATAATTGGGCCATCAAGGGAATTATTTTGGTTTTTGTAATTAATGAGATGAATTGACTTTACATTTGGTATAGTAAGATTAGGAAATGTGCATAAGTTTTAAACATATCATAGAGTTTTTCATTTTCTGCATACGGGACTCCACAAATACGTAGATTGCATGAAACATTTAAATTTTCCTGGTATGAAACCTTTGTTTTTATTTTGACAATTTCATCTTTTATGTATTGCATTTCTTTTTCTGCTTTAGTTAGTTTGTCTTTCAATTCGTAAACATGTTGTTCAATAGCATTAACTCTCTCATTTATTGCAACCATAGCATCACTCACACTCTTTTTTACGCACTCTTCAATTGTTGACATAATTAGGTTGTTTTGTTTTGCAAATTTAACGTCAATTAGTTGAAGAATCTTTGGAGAGTTGTTGTTGGTTGATGTTGACGTATGCAAATTGACGTTTCGTACTCCCAGTGGTGGCGTTTGCACGTTGATGTTTCTTACTCCCAGTGGTGTTGGTGTTGACACTGCTTTATGTTGTTGTAAGTTACTCTTTCCCATGATTTTCTTCTAATATGTACTGAGAAATATTATAGAAAAAGTTTGTTCACTTCAATTTATTTGCGGGTTTGTGGTGTGTTTACTACCACTATTTGGCGAGTATTATAGTGATCAGTTTATGACAATATTTATTGTGAAACACAAAATTGTTTAAGCACAGTTTTAACAAAAAATTGTTAAAAAAATTTTAACAAAAATTTGTTGATTATTCTTAATTGTATTAATTCAATTTACCATAAAAAGTACTTATTACGAATTTCAAGTGTGGTGGTAGAACAACCCACCATGCAACAAAATTCAACGCTATCCACTGTGCTGCCAACTTGGTCCTGTGGACGGGCTTCGACTGCAGTTACTAATTTGGGCTGAGACCAAGAGTTACGCTCCATTAGTAAACTTATAGACGGGTCGACGGGCTGCATCACCTCGTTCGCAAGTCTTTTCTAAATACACCGAAAAAATTTTCCGTAGTTAAACTAACGCTAAAATGAACTTTTTTATTGCAAAAAATTATTTGTTTAAATTTTATTATTTTTGTTTTCGATATTTTCCAAAGCCCAACGAAATTTTCCTTTTTTAAGTATGTTGTTGTTGTTGTGACAGTTTATTGTGATTTCATCCATTTCATGTTATACGCTTTGGTACTTCAGCTTTTGGCCAGATCGAGCAACTCTGCGACTAAGGTGGGGTGTGTCCAGAGCAGCACGGAAAATGCAGTACTATAGTACTTTTTTCAATACTTTTTCACCTTGGTCAGTACCGTAGTACCCCCTGAAAACAACCGTAGTACTCACTGAAAACAAATACGAAACTCATTATGGGATGCGATGCGAATGCGCATCATAGTATATGGGGAAGTAGTGATATTAATGTAAGGGGTGAGTCGCTAATAGAGTTTATTTTGCGTACTAATCTGGTAGTTTGCAACAAGGGAGATACCCCAACCAATGCCAGACTACGGAAGGTTCTAGCATCCACCAACTCCGCTCCAGGTTTCATTAAAACATCGGAGGGCAATTGGACAACGTCCAGTGAGGAGACGCTGGAGGTACTATTGGACACACATTTTCCTGGAAATCAGACGGTTGAACCAGGTTCTGGCGGTGCCACAGTGGCTCAGCGGTCGTTTCCTATCGAGGAAATTGTATCGGAATCTAGAATAAGATGGGCGTTAAATAGCTTTGGACCATTCAAATCCCCCGGACCTGATGGAATTACTCCGGCGGAGTTACAAGCAGTGACTGACAAAATTGTCCCCTGGTTGTCGGCGATATATAAAGGATGTATCAACTTCTCATATATCACAGGAAAGTGCAGGGAAACAAAAGTCTTTTTCATACCTAAAGCGGGAAAAGCCTCTCACTCGAGGGCGAAGGATTTCCGACCAATCAGCTTATCTTATGTTTAATTGTTTGATTGGTCAATATTTTCTGTTCCTTTTATGTTTTATTTAGATAGTTGGACCTAAATTCATTGATGTAAAGAAGAAAACCTTTTTACATTTTTATCCCAACGTTTCGTCAATACTTGTTGACTTCTTCCAGGGGATTTCGTCTATTTGAAAAATAATAAATTTAAAGATTACACTTTTTTAATTGAGATTGTTAAACATTTCAACTTACAAATTATTTTCTCAAAATTTACATTTAAAGACTTATATCACTTATATCACAGCTTATCCTCATTCCTACTTAAGTCTTTGGAGAGGATGACAGACATTTATCTTAGAACTAGCGTCGATTCAAGTTTGCTCTCGAAACCACAGCATGCATACTCGAAGGGCAGGTCTACTGAGACCGCTTTGCATGAACTAGTCAGCTTTATCATGAATACACAATCGTGGCGTTTCTAGACATCGAGGGGGCATTAAATAACGTCCATCCGAGCCCGACATTAAATGGACTGGCAACTCTGTTGATCCAGGTATACTTAGGCTGCTAGACGAACTGCTACTAAGGAGACGTATTTCAGCCACACTAGGACAAGCAAACATACAAAGGTATGTGAACAGAGGCACACCCCAAGGAGGAGTTCTATCACCTCTTCTTTGGAATGTTGCTACGATGTGGCTCTAGCAGTCAGGGGAAAATTCCCATCCACAATCAGATATGTTATACAGAGAGCTCTCCGGATGACTGAGAAATGGGCGAAAGATAATGGTCTTGGGGTAAATCCAGCAAAGACAGAACTAGTCATGTACTGCAAAGATCGCAAAACTCCCACGGTTAGGCACATTTCCTTAGGGGGTACTGAAATTCCCTTTGGTGAGTGTGCAAAAACCTTGGCGTTATTTTGGACAGGAAGCTGAATTTTAGGCTTAATATGGAAGAAAGGGCGTGAAAAGGAACGGTAGCTTTGTACTCGTGCAAAAAGGCAATAGGAGAAAAGTGGGGACTAAAACCAAAAATTGTGCATTGGCTATACACGGCAGTGGTTAGACCTATAATGCTATATGGTGTTGTAGTCTGGTGGCCGGCACTTCACCAGCCGACAAGTTTAGACAAAGTTCAGCGTATGGCGTGCTTGTGTATCTCAGGCGCATTCAGCAAGACAGGAACAAATTCCCCTGATGTCATGCTGCATATATTGCCTTTAGACATTTTGGCCAAACAGTCAGCTGCAACAACGACTGTGCGGTTGCACGAGCTATCGCTGTGGTCGGAAAAAAGTTACGGTCACAGTTCGGTCCTCAAAATAATGCCAGATGTGCCTAACGTAGTGGATTACACTTTGGCGAGTCCACTTTTCGACACAAATTTTGAGACTTATCCCCAACAGTGAGGCGTGGTGCACACAGACCCCGGGGAATAAAGAATATATAGATTTATACACTGATGGCTCCAAATTGGATGGATAATTGCGTTTTTGAGTATATTCTAATGATCTGGAACTTCGAATAGCGAAAAGAGTACCTAATCACTGTAGTGTTTTTCAGGCTGAAATATTAGCCTCTTATTGAGAGGTGGCGAATTGGCTGAGAAGTAATGTTCCAAAAAATGTGGGCATTAATATATACTCAGTCAACCTGCTTGGTTCAACAAAGAAAAATAATCAAGAAGGTTCAGCGGTTAAAACTAGAAGTGCCCATATGTAATAGGTACTTTTAGTTAATGTGGTATCACAATGGACTGAATAGTCTAAGTGAGCCTGAATCTTAATCGGGCTGCCACTTTATCCTAACCTTAACCTAACCTACCCTAGTACCCCCGCGAATGATTTAGTACCTTTTGTGTAGACATTTTTGAGCCGATATCAAATGTATGGTACAATGGATGATCCATGTACCAAATTTGGCAAAGCAGACAAGTTCATGCGGGAAGAAAATATCGATTTTTATAAAAGCCATTACAGTCACGGTCGAAACTTGAGAGAAAAAAATCTACCAACATTTGGAGAAAATCCTACCAAAAACTATCAAAAAAATATTATTTTGCAAAAATTAATTTCTTCAGAAAGTTTTGTCAAAGTTTTATTTCTACAGAAAATATTGTCAAAATGTTTTCATTTGGAAAATTTTGTCAAATTTTTTTTTTAATTTTTTTATTTTTTATCAACATTTTATTTCTATAGAAAATTTTGCCAAAACTTTATCTCTATAGAAAATTTTCTATAGCAAATTTTGTCAAAATTTTATTTTCATAGAAAATGTTGTCAAAATTTTATTTCTATAGACAATTTTGTAAAAATTTTATTTTCATAGAAAATTTTATGAAAATTTTATTTCTATAGGAGCCACCGTGGTGCAATGGTTAGCATGCCCGCCTTGCATACACAAGGTTGTGGGTTCGATTCCTGCTTCAAGCAAACACCAAAAAAAAAAAGTTTTTCAGCGGTGGATTATCCCACCTCAGTAATGCTTGTGACATTTCTGAGGGTTTCAAAGCTTCTCTAAGTGGTTTCACTGCAATGTGGAACGCCGTTCGGACTCGGCTATAAAAAGGAGGTCCCTTGTCATTGAGCTTAACATGGAATCGGGCAGCACTCAGTGATAAGAGAGAAGTTCACCAATGTGGTATCACAATGGACTGAATAGTCTAAGTGAGCCTGATACATCGGGCTGCCACCTAACCTAACCTAACCTAACCTTATTTCTATAGAAAATTTTGTCAAAATTTTATTTCTAAAGGAGCCCTTGACAATAATTCAATAGAATTTTATTTGAAATTTAGTACATTTTCGCTCAAAAAATACATTTTTTGTACTTTCTTAAAAATTTTATTTTCCATCCCTGGTCCAGAGCGATCTGGCAATAGAAAAGATGACGCGTGTCGTGTGGCCCTTGGTTGGAAATTGTACATATGTCAGCTACGCTATCAATCACTGATAAGTAGGAATTGAGGCGGCTGCACTTGCCTGATCTTAATTGAGCCTAAACCTCCCACGGCAGAGCTGCATAGTTTACCACTGACCGGCCAATTGCCTTATAGGTAGTTAACAAGGTTTCTTTGTCCGCACCCCAAGTACTGTCGGCAAGTGACTTGAGGACCTTGTTTCTACCACGGAGCTTATTTCAAAATGCAGTGGCGTTTTCAGGTCGTCCGCCCAACCTGTTTTCAGGTCGTCCGCCCAATCTGAAAACGCTGTCAAATGTGACCCCAAGAATCTTGGGATAATTTGTGGTCGGAATTATTTCGCCATCGACACTAATATTCAACTGCCTGCGCACATCTGCCGTCCATCTAGTGAATAGTGTGGCTGAGGATTTGGTGGGGGATATCCTCAAGTTTCTCGCAGTGAAATAAGTGGTAAGATTAGCGATGTAGACGTTTAAACAATCGCAGATGTCAACAACATTGGGCCCAGATGCCAAGATTGTACAATCGTCTGCGTATGATACAATCTCGACGCCGTCTGGAGGGTGTGGAATAGAGAATAGGTAGAGGTTAAATAGTGTTCTCGTCCCGGTAGGGACGTGTTCTCGATGTCCTCGAAAAGTCTGGCATAGTTGACCGTATCGAATGCCTTCGATAGGTCAAGCGCCACGAGGACCATCCTGTGACACGTTCTGAGCTGATTGAGTCCCCTATTTATAAATGCTGAAATGTTATGTATTCCCAATGTAAGAAGTGCACCAAGTGTATGCATTCTTCACACAAAAAATGAAGTTACTCCGTATGATATTCATCGAGTTTGGAATGTGAAATGGGAAATAATTCACTACGGGAATTTTGATAGAAATGCTGTTTTCGAACAATTTTAACGAAAAGTCAGAAAAACTTAACGCCATTTACCACATGCTACAGCATATAAATCATGAATGACTGAAAAATAAATAGCACAAACAACGAAACTATAGCTCAAGATCACATAAAGAATGGTAGATTGTGTCAATCGAACCATGAACGTTGGCTAAGCAAAGTAATTCCTTAAAATGGGCGCAAGGAATTCTTGAAGCAGGCAAAAGAGAACGATCGTCGGGTGAGTTGCTATCTTCCAGAAGGGATCAAAGTTTGTTTGCCTTAGTTGCAAAAGACAGCCTTAAGGTGGTTATCATTAGCATTGGACAGTGGTTCTAAAGCAAAAATGGGGAAAAATTGAGAACGCGATGTCTGGCGTCTACTCACAAATGCTAGAAAAGTTTCCCGTACCAAGTCATCGACGCCAAGAGGCTTGGTTGTATCAAGGGCAATTTAGTTAATCGCATTTGCGAACCAGAGGTCTATGGATTGCTTTAAAGCTGCGTTGATGCTACTTTGTGAAGTTTGGAAAGGAGCCGCTTTGGATTTAGTCGAGAAGAAGGACTTACCGGCTAGATCTAGAGTGAATGCATGGATACCCTCATGATCCTCCTGATCTATTAATCAGACTAAAGGAATGTATCCCAGATCTTCCAACTGCCCATCGGAAGGTTGGCCGTTGGGATGAAGTGGATGGACCAAGATGACATGTGGTGTTAATATTCAACATTGAGTCTTTGCCACATCTAGCCAAGACCCAAGGCCATTTATGTTACGGTTTTTACGATACTCATATGAAGGTATACAAAAGCAAATCAAAGGATTCCGAAACGGATAAGCTTCCATAAGTGTCAGAAATAAACGATTGCGAAAGTGATACCAAAGATGCCGACATGGAATAACACCGTGCGGGAGTTTTCTACAACCTCAAAACTTACCAAAAACTCCGAGAAGTTTTGAACAGAGGTTGGTTGCGAAAATATTATTAAGTTTTATTTGAAATAAAAGAAAATATGCGTTTCTTATAAAAATATTTTATTTTTCTAAATTATGCTATAAACTAAAGAATTTGGTTTGTGTTATTTGTGTGTTTGTTCTAACATAACTTAGACATACAATTATGATCAACAACAACTAAAGGGTTAACAATATAAACCATTATCTTCCTTATCATATTAACGACGTCAGCATATTCCTTCTAATATTTAGATGCGCCTACACCCTCACAAAAAATCGCTTCTGTAACATATACTCCCAAACATATTTTGCTTCAAGCATATACATTTTTGGGTATTGCCCAAACATTTATATGTTTGATCTCTTCCAATATATAATATGTTTGAAAGCATATTGGTCTAAACAATATAGGTTTGGGTAGTCTAAGTTCCAAACATTTTGTATTTTTGCATCCAAATTCAATAATGTTGTCTTCCAAAAAACAATATGTTATTATGTGAACATATAATATGTTTGGAAGCATTTTGCACCCAAAAATATTATATGCTTAAAAAAAATTCTCCCAAACAATATTGTGCTCAAAATTTTATTTATTTATTTATATATTTACAGTCATAATGAATTATGAAAATAACAACATAGGTTTTCGACCCGAATGCTCAAAATTTTGTTTCTGCCCAATTGTATATTCCCCCACATCTTTCTCACTTCCACGAGATTTTTTAGTTCTTAGCACCTTTTTCTGTAATACAAACATTGTAGAAGAAATTATTCAATTGTATGATTTTTTTATTTTAATTTTACCTTTTGCCGGACGGGGATTCGAACAGCGGACCACACAGTTTGTAAGGATCAAAGAAGTAGCTGATCAATTGCCCAAGGGAAAATAAAATGTTAATTTTGTAATAACAAGCAACAACCACCAACTTAATTCAATATCGCTCCCTGTTAAATAGCGCTCCAAACTACTAAACACATATATGTTTATAGGCTATTTCTAAATTAATATATGTTTGCATCCAAGCATATTATATTTACAAACATTTTATGTCCCAAACATAATATGTTCTAACATATTAACATATATGTCCCAAATATGTTATGCCAGTTTATGAACATTATATGCTTGCACTCAAAAATATTGTGTTTAAAAATTTGTGTTCCAAACATATAATGTTTATATCCAAACATATGAAAAACAGTCTTTTTCATCCGTGTAGATTTCCAATAAATCAGCTGCTGTAAGCTGAATTAGTTTTTCTGAAAGTAAACAGAATAATTCGATTTTAATTTTGTTGAACATTACCTGCATAGAACATCAAGTTCAATTCTTAGTTCCAGGTTGCAGATTTATAATCTTTTGCAGTTTTAGTCTTTTAACATAAACAGGTGTATTAAGGAGCTCGGTAATTTAATTTTAGTAACAATTCCTTTCCAAAAATGTCCACACATTGAAATCGTCTATTAAAATTTGAACCAATCACAGCAAAAAAAAAATGGTAAAACAATTCAGCAAAAAAAAGCGTCGTCAAAAAAGTAATGAAAATGTTCTTTTTGGATCCGGAAGTGGTGCAAAATTGACGCAGAAGCGATGAATTTAACATGGACTTGTCATAGGACTGAAGTCCTCCATTTCAACAGCCGGTGCACTGAATTTGCATCACTTCTTTAGATGTGATCTGAATTCAATGTTTTGGATGTAAATTAGAAAATTCTGTGATATTTTGTCAAATAAATAATTTGTATAATTTTTTATAATTTTTAATGGTATCTAACGCCTGTCTGAAACGTTTGAAAATTCACAATTTTTTTAGATTCGATTTAGCATTTTTTTTCGACAAAATTTAAATAATTTGTACCATTTTATGAATTCTTAAACTGTTTTTATCCAATTTGGAACAAAAAAAGTTAACATTACCCATTAAAAATATGAAAAAAGGATGTAGTTAAAATAAAAACATCATTGGTATATCTTCTGGAAGTGCTTTTGGAAGACCTTCCAAATTTTTTGCTGGGAATGTAATATTTGGTATTATATTAATGATACTTTGCAAATTCTGGAAATAGAAAAAAATATAAATGGAAAGTACATATTTTTATTTTTTTCGGATATTTTTCTTTTTTTTTAAATCCAAAAGAAAGAACTTTTTTACCATTACATAATTAAGATCAATAATTCATATATCAGATATACTGCTCTCTACTTGGGTTCAAACTGAAAAAGGCAGGTAACACAAAAATGCAATTTAATGCCAACGCTACTTCGCAGCTTCAAGGTGAATCTTCCAACAAACCCATACCGCTCTTGGTTTTAAGAAAACTAGAAGTGAAAAAATCAATAATTTTAAAAGATCAGTACGGACGGTACCCACCTTTTGATTGCAAACACATTCTTATATTCTTATATATTTGATAAAATTATAGAGTTAATTTCATCAACTGGTCAATTCCACGAAATAAAATTGCTCACTAAAAGAAATGAATAAAAAATATATTATTTTAGTCCGTTTAATGTAAACAGGGTTCATTGGAAACCGTATTCACATTTCACAATTGCTTACCTTCAATAAACGTAACAGTTAGATTGTTTTCTATTTATACAATACCATTAAACACAAACACATGTAATTTCAAATGCGTTCTGCCACCGCCAACTTTACCACGTGGCCATTTGTTGTTGCACACTTTATTTATTTTAACTCTTTGCTATGATTTGTTGTTGCGTTCAAAATAGTTATGCACACCTTTCGAATGCAGCAGACAGAATGTCGCCAATCATGTTTTCCAATTTACGCGAAAAACAAAAACCCAACCGTTCGTTACGAGTTACTTCCACAGACTGATCTCACCTCTTAACAAATTGATTGAATCAAGTAACAAATTGATTGAAACAAGTAATATTTTAATTGGAAACGTAACAAATATCAATCATTTTTAATTGTTTTTATTCGGATTTGATTAAATAATTAATTGAATCAATTAACACATGAATTGAATCCGTTTCCAAATTCACTTGTGTTTCATTGAAAAAATTTCGGTGATAATTTGTGTGTATTGACGCTTAGGTTAGGTTAGGTTAAAGTGGCAGCCCGATTAAGATTCAGGCTCACTTAGACTATTCAGTCCATTGTGATACCACATTAACTAAAAGTACCTATTACATATGGGCACTTCTAGTTTTAACCGCTGAATCTTCTTGATTATTTTTCTTTGTTGAACCAACCAGATTGTTCCAAAAACATTAGCAGACTGATTAAGTAAACGTTCTCCAGATCCGCCAGTAATCTGAAGCTATATGCTCCTAAAAGTTGCTTGCGCTTTACACAAAATGCAGGACACTCACAAAAGAGGTGTTTAATTGATTCTTTTTCCTCCGCATCATGACAGCTCATACAATAGTCATTATACTTCGCGCCAATAGTTTTTGCAAAATCGCCTATTAGGCAGCGACCCGTTATAGCAGATATCAGGAGTGATATCTGACGTCTCGAGAACATTAGCATATCTAGTGTGCGGTTTAAGTTGAAATGGGGCCATATTTGCTTGGTGTCGTTACAACCCTTGGAATTCTCCCATCGAACATTTGCCATCATAACAGCCTTCTCACACAGCATAAGCTTGCAGGTAGCTAGGGGCATACCAACAAATTCTAGTTCCCCTGGAATATGTAAGGTAGTCCCTAGCCTTGCCAACTCATCCGCTTCGCAGTTCCCCGGTATGTTCCTATGGCCTGGCACCCATATTAGGTGAATATTGTACTGCTCAGCCTTCTCGTTGAGAGATTTGCGGCAGTCGATGGCCGTTTTCGAGTTGAGGAACACAGAATCCAAGGAGTTTATTGCAGGTTGACTGTCTGAGTATATATTAATGCCCACATTTTTTGGAACATTACTTCTCAGCCAATTCACCACCTCTCTTATTGCTAATATTTCAGCCTGAAAAACACTACAGTGATTAGGTAATCTTTTCGCTATTCGAAGTTCCAGATCATTAGAATATACTCCGAACCCCACTTGTCCATCCAATTTGGAGCCATCAGTGTAGAAATCTATATATTCTTTATTCTCCGGGGTCTGTGTGCACCACGCCTCATTGTTGGGGATTAGAGTCTCAAACTTTTTGTCGAAAAGTGGACTCGCCAAAGTGTAATCCACTACGTTAGGCACATCTGGCATTATTTTGAGGACAGAACTTTGACCGTAACCTTTTTCCGACCACAGCGATAGCTCGCGCAACCGCACAGCTGTTGTTGCAGCTGACTGTTTGGCCAAAATGTCTAAAGGCAATAGATGCAGCATGACATTAAGGGAATTTGTTCCTGTCTTGCTGAATGCGCCTGAAATACACAAACACGCCATACGCTGAACTTTATCTAAACAAGTCGGTTTCTGAAGTGCCGGCCACCAGACTACAACACCATATAGCATTATAGGTCTAACCACTGCCGTGTATAGCCAATGCACAATTTTTGGTTTTAGTCCCCACTTTTTATACCCTTCACCACTACTGTGGTACAGGGTATAATAAGTTTGTGCATTTGTATGTAACGCCAAGAAGGAGTAATCATAGACCAACCTTTTAGTATACGGATCGGCTTAGAATTGAATTCTGAGTCGATTTAGCGATGTCCGTCTGTCTTGTCCGTCTGTCTGTCCGTCTGTCTGTCTGTCTGTCTGTCTGTTGATGTATTTTTGTGTGCAAAGTACAGCTCGCAGTTTTAGTCCGATTGTCCCAAAATTTGGTATAGGGTCCTGTTTCGGCTCAAAGACGATCCCTATTGATTTTGGAAAAAAATCGGTTCAGATTTAGATATAGCTGCGATATATATTTTTCGCCGATCTGGTCATAATTGGCGTGTATATCAACCGATCTTCCTCAAATTCCGTACATCCGAATATTTTATGGGTCTCGAAAAACTTGCAAAATACCAGCCAAATCGGTTCAGATTTAGATATAGCTCTCATATATAGCTTTCGCCCGATTTACACTCATTTGCCCAAAGAGGCCAATTTTTAACTCCGATTTGGTTGAAATTTTGCACAGGGAGTAGAATTAGCATTGTAACTATGCGTGCCAAATTTGGTTGAAATCGGTTCAGATTTGGATATATCTCCCATATATAGCTTTCGCCCGATTTACACTCATATGACCACAGAGGCCAATTTTTAACTCCGATTTAGTTGAAATTTTGCACAGGGAGTAGAATTAGCATTGAAACTATGCGTGCCAAATTTGGTTGAAATCGGTTCAGATTTGGATATATGTCCCATATATAGCTTTCGCCCGATTTACACTCATATGACCACAGAGGCCAATTTTTTGCTCCGATTTAGTTGAAATTTTGCACAGGGAGTAGAATTAGCATTGTTGCTATGCGTGCCAAATTTGGTTGAAATCGGTTCAGATTTAGATATATCTCCCATATATAGCTTTCGCCCGATTTACACTCATATGACCACAGAGGCCAATTTTTAACTCCGATTTAGTTGAAATTTTGCACAGAGAGTAGAATTAGCATTGTTGCTATGCGTGCCAAATTTGGTTGAAATCGGTTCAGATTTAGATATAGCTCCCATATATATGTTTTTCTGATTTCGACAAAAATGGCCAAAATACCAACAATTTCCTTGTAAAATCGCCACTGCTTAGTCGCAAAGTTGTAAAAATGACTCTAATTTTCCTAAACTTCTAATACATATATATCGAGCGATAAATCATAAATAAACTGTTGCAAAGTTTCCTTAAAATTGCTTCAGATTTACATGTTTCCCATATTTTTTTACTAACATTGTGTTCCACCCTAGTGCATTAGCCGGCTTAAATTTTGAGTCTATAGATTTTGTAGAAGTCTATCAAATTCTTCCAGATCGGGTGATATTTAAATGTATGTATTTGGGACAAACCTTTATATATAGCCCCAAACACATTTGGCGGATGTGATATGGTATCGAAAATTTAGATCTACAAAGTGGTGCAGGGTATAATATAGTCGGCCCCGTCCGACTTTAGACTTTCCTTACTGGTTTCCTATTGCCTTTTTGTACGAGTACAAAGCTAAAGTTGCCTTTCTCGCCCTTTCTTCAATATTAAGCTTAAAGTTCAGCTTCCTGTCCAAAATAACGCCAAGGTATTTTGCACAATCACCAAATGGAATTTCAATACCCCCTAAGGAAATAGGCCTAACCGTGGGAGTTTTGCGATCTCTGCAGTACATGACTAATTCTGTCTTTGCAGGATTTACCCCAAGACCATTGTCTTTCGCCCATTTCTCAGTCATCGGGAGGGCCCTCTGAATAATATCTCTGATTGTGGATGGAAATTTTCCCCTGACTGCCAGAGCCACATCATCTGCGTATGCCACCACTTTTATCCTTTCTTTTTCTAGAGTAACCAGAAGGCTATTTATAGCAACATTCCAAAGAAGAGGTGATAGAACTCCTCCTTGGGGAGTGCCTCTGTTCACATACCTTTGTATGTTTGCTTGTCCTAGTGTGGCTGAAATACGTATCTTCATTAGCAGTTCGTCTAACAGCCTGAGTATACATGGATCAACATTCAGAGTTGTCAGTCCATTTAATATCGAGCTCGGATGGACATTATTGAACGCCCCTTCGATGTCTAGAAACGTAACTGTTAACTCGTAATACACCCGAGTTTTTCCGTCGATATGTGACAATGGATGAAACATGGCTCCATCACTACACTCCTGAGTCCAATCGACAGTCGGCTGGACAGCGACCGGTGAACCGTCTCCGAAGCGTGGAAAGACTCAAAAGTCCGCTGGCAAAGTGATGGCCTCTGTTTTTTGGGATGCGCATGGAATAATTTTTATCGATTATCTTGAGAAGGAAAAACCATCAACAGTGACTATTACATGGCGTTGTTGGAGCGTTTGAAGGTCGAAATCGCGGCAAAACGGCCCCATATGAAGAAGAAAAAAGTGTTGTTCCACCAAGACAACGCACCGTGCCACAAGTCATTGAGAACGATGGCAAAAATTCATGAATTGGGCTTTGAATTGCTTCCCCACCCACCGTATTCTCCAGATCTGGCCCCCAGCGACTTTTTCTTGTTCTCAGACCTCAAAAGGATGCTCGCAGGGAAAAAAATTTGGCTGCAATGAAAAGGTGATCGCCGAAACGGAGGCCTATTTTGAGGCAAAACCGAAGGAGTACTACCAAAATGGTAAAAAAAAATTGGAAGATCGTTATAATTCTTGTATCGCTCTTGAAGGGAACTATGTTGAATAATAAAAACGAATTTTGACAAAAAAAAAATGTGTTTTCTTTGTTAGACCGGAGACTTATCAGCTAACCTGTTATATTGGAATATCTTGAAAACACAATCTGTAGTTCATTCATTAGAATTAAATCCAATTACTTATTCTTATAATTTACTTGACTTGAAAAAAGACCATCGATAAATTCAGAATGAAATCCGTTACTTAGATTTGGTACATATTAATTATTATTAGATTAAAAGCGCTAAACATAACGATCAAATCAGAGGTAGCTATGACCGATCGGATAGCAGTCAAATAAGCATTATAAACATCGTTACAAAAACCTGGACGAATATAGGTTAGGTTTACGTTAGGTTAAAGTGGCAGTCCGATTAAGTTTCAGACTCACCTAAACTATTCAGTCCATTGTGATACCACATTAACTAAAAGTACTTATTACATATGGGCACTTCCAGTTTTAACCGCTGACCCTTTTCGATTATTTTCTTCTTTTGAACCAACCTAATTGTTCCAAAAACCTTATCAGACTGCATAAGTTACCGTTTGCCAGGGTCGCCAGTAATTTAAAGCTATATGCCCCTAAAGTTCGCTTTACGACTACATAAAAAGCAGGAAACCCACACAAGAGATGTTTAATTGATTCCTTTTCCTCCTCGTCATGACAGTTCATACAGTAGTCATTATACTTCGCGCCAATATTTTTTTGCAAAATCGCCTATCAGGACCAATTCAACTGAGATGTTCAAAAACTAGGGGGACTAAAACCATGAGAGGCTATGTAGCCGTATTTGTCTGCATGGTAACAAAGGCAAAAAAGGCAGTGCATTTGGAAGCCGTTAGCGAGCTTACCACTGATGCATTTCTTGTAGCTCTGGCGCGATTCTTTGCAAGAAGGGGCAAGGCAAGGAGCATCAAAACAACTAGACAAATATTATGTAGAAGACTTGAAAGTGGCATCAGTTATGGAGAATGAGAAAATAAGATGACATTTTATTCCGCCGGCAGCCCCTCACTTCGGAGGACTATGGGAAGCCGCGGTTAAGTCGATGAAGTATCATCTGAAAAGGATTATTGGAGACACAAAGTTAACATATGATGAAATTGGCACTGTACTGGCTAAATTGAAGCGGTGCTAAATTCAAGGCCATTGCATGAGCTCAGTAGCAATGTAGAGGATGTAGACACCATAACCCCAGGACATTCCCTAATTGGACGTCCATTGTTAGAAGCTCCGGCGAAGAGCGATGAAGGAAGCTTGGGATGTGTAAGCAGGTGGAGACTGCTGCAGCGGATAAAAAATCATTTTTGGAGAATGTGGAAAGAGGAATATTTAACCACTTTGCAGAATCGTGCGAAATGGAGAAGAAAAGATCGAAATCTCGAGATGGGTCAAATAGTCCTACTGAAGAATGAAGACACTCACCCTGCTCGTTGGCCTTAAGCAAAAGTTACGGATGTGCATACGGGTAAAAATGGAATGGTAAGAGTTGTGACGGTCAAAACACAAAGCGGAGAGTTAAGAAGACCAGTCACAAAGTTATGCCCATTAGAGCACGAAGGTGAAAAGTTGGAAGAGATAAATATGGAAAACTCACGGCGACGGAGATCACATAGGATCGAAACAAGCTCCACATCAATATCGATGATGATGATGTTGACTATGATGGTGTACCTTAGCTTGGTGATGTCGTCTAAGGGTTCATTTGTAAGGGAACTGAACTGTTCGTCCGCAATGTATTTGGACCCTATATCACAAATCCATATGGCCTCATCGTTGTGGAATATGATCATATTGTAATAAAATTTGGAATATCGGTGGGTGATTTGATGTGTGTATGTTTGCCCAGTAGGCCTGTTCAATTCAGAAATACAAAAAAGAATCCTGTTATTCCTGCCTACCCGAATTTTGGCCGGCGCTTAAGAGCGCCACTAGACCAGCTAAACTTGTTGCAGGCACTATGCAGTGCCACTTCAACCGAGAGAATTGAAAAGCTGTTTATACAAGCTCTGTGTGTCAAAAATATCTCTGATTTTATTTTCGAAAATTCATTCAATTGTACAAATTTTGAGACTTAGAATTATTGACTATTGAGTGGAACTATACTAATACATATTTAACAAATGGAGTTTAGAACTATGGGGCTCACTAACACATGCATATATTTCTATGTAAAATCGATCTTTACTTTTACCAATACTTTTACTTTCTTTGAGATGCAGGTCTACTGGTGGTCATTTGACTCAATTCTGAGTTCATGTATTTGGTCTACATACAAAACAATGTATGCAATCCCAATTGGAAACTCTAAACCAATGAAAAAGCGTCACATGCCACCAACATCTAACAGGTTGGCTGATAAGTCCCCGGTCTAACAAAGAAAAACACATTTTTTTGTCAAAATTCGTTTTTATTATTCAACATAGTTCCCTTCAAGAGCGATACAACGATTATAATGACCTTCCAATTTTTTGATACCATTTTGGTAGTACTCCTTCGGTTTTGCCTCAAAATAGGCCTCAGTTTCGTCGATCACCTCTTCATTGCAGCCAAATTTTTTCCCTGCGAGCATCCTTTTGAGGTCTGAGAACAAGAAAAGTCGCTGGGGGCCAGATCTGGAGAATACGGTGGGTGGGGAAGCAATTCGAAGCCCAATTCATGAATTTTTGCCATCGTTATCAATGACTTGTGGCACGGTGCGTTGTCTTGGTGGAAAAACACTTTTTCCTTCTTCATATGGGGCCGTTTTTCCGCGATTTCGACCTTCAAACGCTCCAATAACGCCATATAATAATCGATTGTTTTTCCCTTCTCAAGATAATCGATAAAAATTATTCCATGCGCATCCCAAAAAACAGAGGCCATTACTTTGCTAGCGGACTTTTGAGTCTTTCCACGCTTTGGAGACGGTTCACCGGTCGCTGTCCACTCAGCCGACTGTCGATTGGACTCAGGAGTGTAGTGATGGAGCCAGTTTCATCGATTGTCACATATCGACGGAAAAACTCGGGTGTATTACGAGTTAACAGCTGCAAACACCGCTCAGAATCATCAACACGTTGTTGTTTTTGGTCAAATGTGAGCTCGCGCGGCACCCATTTTGCACAGAGCTTCCGCATATCTAAATATTGATTAATGATATGACCAACACGTTCCTTTGATATCTTTAAGGTCTCTGCTATCTCGATCAACTTCATTTTACGGTCATTCAAAATCATTTTGTGGATTTTTTTGATGTTTTCGTCGGTAACCTTCGGTAACCTTTCGGGCGTGTGTTTGGTTTGAGATGAAACCGTATTTGGATACTTTGGAGCTTGCCGCAGGGTTGCTAAACAGGTCGAAAGAGATATGCCCAAAGCTCCAAACGTTGGAGGACCAGTGCTTGTCGGTTATAAGGAATATGGAGCTCAAAATAAGTAAAATTAAGGCGAATAAGCGTTTATTCATAAGGCAAGATAAACGACAGCGAAGAGGAGCTCTACTGAAGTTTATAGGATGTGATGGATATGGGCCTTCGGTGTGATGGATACAAATGAAACAAAAAGGAAATTGATGTTTAGGATATTTTCTACAATATAAAGTGTTCTGACAACCAGCAAGCCATCATGGAGCTTCCACCGCAAGGTATTCTATCCCTGGAAGCCGACTGTACAGCTCGGATAGATGAAATAACATTGGTAGCATTCCACCATCAACGAAATAATATTAGTTCCCAATTTCGCTCAATGCTATTGAAGGAAGTTAATCAAGCGGAAAAAGAAATTATAAAACCACTTGGAAATGTGGTGATCAATCATCATGACGAAATCAACCAAATGAAAAAAGTCGTAGACCATTTGAAGATAGAGGATATCGAATTAAGAGGATTAAGTTTTCATCATTGGTCAGGCCACTTAGAATTTATTTTAGTGATTCTAGTATTACTAATTCTCATAGGTGTATTTATAAGAACAAGGATCAAAAAGAGGCTCATTGCTGCTATTCAGTACCCAGGGGGTGCGACGGTCTAGATAGCCTATTTCACGGCCGGCAGAATGTTCAAAGTAAATATCTTTTGAACATGAATGCGATAACGGCGACAATAAAAATATCTTAGAATTAGTCCCTATCATTAGATAGAGATTAGGGACGCATTCGTTTACTTAGGATCGAAATAAAATCATTGCACTATCTGATAAGAGTGCATGTGTGTTTAAGTGTTACTAAGTCTAGTTATTTTCTTTTGATCTTAATGTTTTATTTTAGTGTGCCATACGAATATAATTCGTTAATTAAAATATACAATCTTAATTCAAACACACGATCTGCTTACATCGCTGATCAATTTATCTTTCTCGCATCTTGTCGGGCTCTTTCGGGAGCTTATGTTCTCTGCCGCTGCTTCTTTCTGATAGGGTTCTCAATTTCTTCTGTGGTACTTCTTCTCCTACGCTGTACCTAAGCATATCCTTCCATTTACCGTTTGTTTTATAGGATCTTGTGCTGGTGGCTGGAATGGTTGATTCATGACATTCCTGATTAATTTCCGGCTTGGGCACAATCTCTTCCATTACTTCGTCTGATGCTGTAGCGTTAGCATCGGTACCATTTTTAACAGGAGATTCTTCTTCGGCAGTTGTTTTGCATTTTTCGGCATTTGCATTCGTTGCTTCCTCACCATCAATCTTTTCGTCCTTCTTTTGAGTATATTTGTTCTCATCACCTATGGCATCATTTTCAACCGAGTCCAGGTTGACATTTTGTAAAAATTTTGGAGTCGTAACACTGTTCATTATTACATTCACTTCATTATTCAAATTTTACCATTGTTATGAAGGCGCATAACAAAATCAAAATAATAAACAAAGGTACTCAAGAAATAGTAAAAATTGGAGTATGAACAAAAATGAATGAAATAGAAAAAATGCAGGTGTCAAAAGTATGAATGGAGAAGACACAAAACTATGGGAGTAAGCAAAATTTTACGATTTACATCATTACATAGCTACACTTGACCGATGTGACATATTTATATGTGTAGTACAAATCAAATTGGAGATCTCAAACAACAACAAAACTATCATTAGAGAACAATTGATCTCTTATTTCCACTTGTCTGCTCCATAGTTTGATTTTTTTACTATTTTTACTATTTCTTGCTGTCATTCATAAATAAATTGAAATGCAAGCAAATGGAAATGTACACTACTTTGTTTTTGTTACTCACCAAACCATTTCTCCGATGAGGCCTCAGCGACAGATGATGGTGGCTGCTGTTAAGATGCTGCTAATAAAATGATATTACACATTTGCTTACATACTGCATGAGCTTTATGACATGTTATGATCAAGCACACAGTGTTACGATATAAACATTTGGTGGTGATATAAATTTAAGCAAAAATGTTGAAAAAAAATTTTTTTTTGTAAATTGATGACTTAGTACGTGGAGTGACAATATAGTAATTTTTCTTATTCCGAGTTTGTAGGTAGAATTTACTGAAAAAGTTCTATAAACAAAATGTTTCACAGACCAATGACTAAAACAGGCCGAGATAATGCTTTGCTGACATGATACAGGGAGTCCCCATACGATTTTCTGGTTTTGTTGCGTAGGCTGCTTGAGATTGGGAGTTGAAAATATTAATGATGAGCATTATGTTTGCATGTTTGTACGAAGTTCTCAGTGCTTATTTTTTGTAATTTAAGATTTAAGACTTTCAAAGCTGGCGCAGTAACATATCATTGTCATAACCAAATGAGGAGAGCACTTTGTTGAACATCTACAGCTCGTCTAGAGACATCTCTTTGCTATTTACTTTATATTCCCAATCATATTAAAAGTTCCGAATTTCTTAAGAGTCCCAAAAATTGTTATTGGGATCTGGTGCGCCGTCTGGAGCGAGCTCCGGGGCTGAACTTCGCCAGATCTATTAAAAAGGGGTTTTAAAGTGATTTTAGCACTTTTCTTTTCCAATTCGCATAATCTTGTAACTTACCCCAAAGACGTGGAGAACAAAATTTGTGTGAAAATTTTAATGTTGATTCCCAAATTGGGTGTATAGGTCAGGTTGAACAAATTAACAATTTCGCTTTAAATCGACGATTATAGACTTTGGAAAATTTGTCCGAAATTCAAAAAATGATGGTCTATGAAAAGAAAGTTTTTCTGAAATTCTTGTTTATTTCGAACCCTTGAATCTTTTTTTTTTTTTTTAACAAAATACCTTGATAAACTCTGTCGAGATTTTTCAATCGGCAATAATTTATTATTTTCGACGAAAAGCGTGTGGTGATGACACAATATATTTAAGATTTTAAATGAAAACTTTTTACTCAAAATTTACTCTTTGCCTTTATGTCTAATTTGCTTCACCATTCTTTGAAAAAGGAAGTTTGCTTCTCTCTGAACTGACCACGAAAGCAAAATTCAGAGTAATTTGTCATTGACAATTAGGCGTACGATTCGTACTAGTGCATGGTACACTTTTATGGCCCTCGTCAGCTTACGCTGAAGTACTGTATAAATAATATTTTTTGGTCGGTAACAGAGTTTAATTGAAACATCATAATTTATTTCTGGACAGTGCAGATTTTAAAAGGGATTTGTTTCAAAATGTTCAAGTTCATTTCTTACACTGAGAAAAAATAAGATCACTAGCAAAGCAAATTGAAATAGTCGTGTTTAAAAAAAAAAATAAAACAATTTACACCTGAGAAAAAAAAAATTGTTGATAAGCAAAAAAAAAAAAAAAAATACGTTACAAAACTGGATAAAATGATCGCCTTGTGATAACATTTTAGCCAGAATGGGTTGTTTTTTTTTTTTTTTTTTTTCTTTTTTTTTCTTCTAGGTATGTTCGCAATTCATTGTTCTGTGTTATTTCTGTATCAAGCCTTTAGATCTTTTGCGTGAAATGTTCCTATTGGCTTTCCTGCTAAGTCTTCCAATATGTAATAATGGCCTCCTAATTTTTCCTTTATCCTGGCCTTTACGAATAAAGGGGCGAACTTTGCGTTGAAACGTTTTTCCATATTACTTTGAACAAAGTTTCTCCTCAAAACTTCTTGACCCGCGTGAAAAACTTGAGTCCTTGTACGCAAATTGTAACGAGCCTGATTTGTATCATAGGCCTTTTTGATATGTCCTTGGATTTCTTTTCTTATAATTTGCAAATTGTCATCACGAGATAATTTGACAAATGGTTCGTCAATAAGTTTTAAATCACGAAGAAGTGGATACGTCGACCCATGTGTGACCATGTCGAATCCATAAAGTGCGTGGTATGGTGACCATTGTATTGCCTGGTGAAATGAATTTCTCAAAGCACAACTCACAGCACTGAGATTTTCATCCCAGCGAGTGTGGTCATCTTTCAAATAGGCACGAATACCAGCAATAATGGACCTATTTACCGCTCTGAAACGTTCGCTTGTGGCGAATACAGAGCAGTGTAAACATGATTAATACCCAAGGACGTAAAAAAGGTATTAAGGTCGTTAGCCTTGAATTGGGACCCATTGTCGCTGACAATGGTTTCGGGTACACCGTAACAGTGGAAAATCTGTTTTTCCATAAATTCCTTGATGGCATTGGAGGTAAATTTTCTCAAAGGATGTAACCAATGAAATTTAGACATGTGGTCTAAAACAATCAGAAGGCCTATGTGACCCGATTTGCTTCGGGGATATGGCCCAAGTAAATCTACATAAAGTCTTTGAAATGGTCTTTCTGAAATGGCTTGTTTGCCCATTTCTGGCTTTAATATAATATTGGGAGCTTTTGTAGATTTACATATGTCACATTCTCTAACAAAATCGCGCACCTCATTTACCATTCCTGGCCAAAAGAAATATCGCCTTAAAAGATCTAAAGTTTTAAACATACCGCCATGTGATGCAACTGGAGGATTATGGAATCTGGCAATTAAATCTTTTTTCAAACCCGAAGGAATCCATAATTTCCAGCAGCCTTGTTCATCAATTTCATTTCCGTTGTAGTGTTTTGTACGAATATATACAAAACGATCTACAACTTTGATGTCAGGATACCGATCAGAATTTTTTGTTACCTTAGCCCTTAAATTTTCATATTCCGGAGAATCAAAAAAGGTGGAATTCAAATCAATTTCTGGGCTATTAGCTTCGAGGATAGCTACGTCATCATTAGGTATTCTTGAAAGGGCATCCGGAACTAGATTGTCTTTTCCTTTACGATGACTAATGTCAAATTTATAAGACTGTAATTTCAGAGCCCAGCGAGCTAATCTGCCTGTGAGATTGGGCTGTCTCATAAGCCAGACGAGACTCGCATGGTCTGTTATTACTTCGAATTCTTGTAACTCTAAGTAACAGCGGAACTTTTCGATGGCTTCAATCGCAGCAAGGCATTCGCGCTCGGTTACACTGTAACTTCTTTGAGCGGTGTTCAATTTCTTGCTCATGAACGCCACGGGTCTTTCTTGTCCATTATCGTCCATTTGCACTAGCACAGCGCCTATGCCATAGTCGCTGGCATCGCAGTGCAAAAAGAACTTTTTAGAAAAGTCCGAGTTTATCAAAACTGGAGATGAACTGAGAAGATCCTTTATCTTCTGAAAAGCTGTGTTTGCTTCAGGTGTCCAAACAAATTTCTTCTTGGTAGAGACAGTTTCGGTTATAGGAAACACAATTGTAGAAAAATTCTCAATGAATCTCCTATACCATCCTGCAATACCTAAGAAGCCACGAACTTGCTTTAAGTTTTTCGGAATTGGCCAATTCCGGATGGCGCTCACTTTGTCCGGATCGGTACTTATGCCACCATCTCCGATGACATATCCTAGATACTTAACGCTTGTAACACAGAAATGACTTTTTGATATATTTAGGGTTAAATTAGCCCTACGAAATTGTTCTGCAATTCTCACTAAGACAGATAAATGTTCTTGGAAATTTTCCGAGACAACCACCAAAGACACAGTACTTCAAATCGGCTGGAATGATGTCGTCCATCAGTCGACACATGGTCTGTGGAGCATTACACAGTCCGAATGGCATGACCACAAACTGGTAGAGGGGTCTGCCAGGGACTGTGAAAGCTGTTACTGATTTCGACTCATCGTCCAGCGCGATTTGCCAGTACGCGTCTTTGAGGACCAACTTAGTTATAATATTGGCTTTTGGAAGCCTTGAAAATATACCTTCAATTGAAGGTAAAGGATAGGCATCCTTTTTTGTTACGGAATTGACTTTCCGCGCGTCCAAACAAAGTCGGATTTTATTTGGTTTAATAACCATCCTCATTGGCGAGCTCCAGGGTGAGTTAGAAACATGAGCTTTTCGACAGCAGGGGATACAGGATAGAACCGTTGTTTAATGGGTTTGGAATTACCCACATCGATATTATGGCGTATTAAATTTGTTCTGCCCAAATCTTGCTTTTCGAAATCGGGAAAAAGTGAAATCACCATTTCCAGTTGTTTTCGTTGATCTGCTGTGAGATCAAAATAATGTTCATCAGGGTTATTGATGGGAAAAGATTTAGAATCTGATGGATTTCCTAAATTTGTGGTCACTTGTGACAAATCAAGTATTGATTTATCAACAAGATCTACGGATTCGACAATATTTGGGATCAAATTAAATTTCTTCCAAAAATCAATTCCTAAGATAAGTTGTTGAGAAATGGAAGGTATTATAAAAATATTTAATTGACACTTCTTGTCCTTGAATTTTACTACGACGTCTATCCAACCTGTAACCTTCTGTGGATGTCCGTCCGCAGTTTTAACCACAGATTTACATTTCGTATAATTTGAAAATTTCGCAAAATCGTGCAGGGCCAGATCAGCTCCGATGCAACTGATGCTTGCACCTGTGTCTAGTAGTCCATATTCGGAAAAGCTTAAAAATGATACTTTAGCATAGTATCTTTGATCACTGGGATTCGATATTATAGCCGAAATTAATAATTTTGAACTCAATCTACGCAATTTAAAGAATTTTCTTAAACGAGAAGTAGAACGTTTTTGTTTCTTGCTACTAATTTGACAAATTGATTGCGGACCAGAATTTCCCAAAATTTTTCGAGAAAAATCTATAAAATATTTAGTAGTCATATCTGGGTATTGAAAGTCTAAATCGGGTAATATTTTCAAATTTGGCGATGATGATAAATCCTCATCTGAATCTAAACTGGTTCTTTCATTGAGATTTGGGATTTCAAGTTTTTTGACTTTCGATTCTGACATTTTTGGCATTGTGGTTTATAGGTGTTTTTCTCACCACAACCGTAGCAGAAGATTGTCCGTTCCTCTAAGCAATCATCCCAGCAATGACCTATTTTGTCGCAGTTCCAACACCGTGGTCCTACGTCTGATTTATGAATTGCTTCGACTGATGATTCTAAACTTTCCGACGGCTCATTCAAAAATATGTCCTCATCTACGCCGACTTCAGCTATTTGTCTCCGAGCCATATTATTTCGAGTAAAATTTCTTTTGACATATTCGTCATTCAAAAAACTTTCACGCATTTGGACGAATTTTCTCAAGTGAGGTATTGAATTAATTTGAACGTACAAAAGTTCATGACGGATATCAGGTCTGAGATTTCGTGTTAAAACTTCGATTAATTCCATATCGGACATCGGAGAAGGAAGTCGATCTACGATAGAAGAAATCGCTTCATAAAAATTGTCAAAGGACCCTCCAGGCCTTTGTTTTCGATTTCGTACTTCTTCTCGAATATCAAACGTGGACTTATAGTCCTTATATTGAAATCGTAAAGCATCGCAGAAGTCACCCCATTCAATGACATCAACTTGCTTTCGATATCTCCATAGCCATGATCCAGCTTTACCAGATAGCAAAATATGGAGGTTTTTACAAATTATGGAGAAGTCTCCATTAAAATTATCGTTAGTCAAAGTACGTAATCGATAAAGAAATTCATCGACATGAATTGTGTTGGGAGACCCAGCGAATCGAAGTCCCCAATTCTGAATAATTGATGTGACCTTGTCCATGTTATAATTAGAAAATTGGCTTTGACTTGAATTCTGAGGAGAGGATTGCTCTGCAATTCGATTTGTTTGATTAAAATTTGGTCTAGAAACTGAAGGCATATTACGGCTTGTGGAATTACTAGCAACACCACCACAACACCTAAACCATAAGTGTTTGGAACAATATTTAAATTTTGTATGAATTTTTGAATGTTATGTTCAATCATTTCATTGATTCTGTTGTAATCAATAGTGGAATTTGTACCAGAGTTAACGAAACCTTGATCTACACCAGAATGTAAATTCGGTGTACCGGTAGAATTTTCTTCTAGTGGCTCGATATGGCCACCATCAAAACTTAAATTGGGTGCCTGATCGTTTTGAAATAAATTCCTATTAGAATTTCTAGTATTGTAGTGTCTGGACATTGCACCACGAGGTTTTCCCTTAGGTTTATTTACTTTTCTTGGAAAAGTTATTTTCTGAAGATCGGATAAGTCACAGGATTGTTGGCAAACCGGACATACCTTCTCACTCAAAAGATAATTTTCAATGCATGTTCTGTGAAATGCATGATTGCATCGTACGATTATAAGACATTCTTGCCTTTCATTTAAAATTTCATTGCAAAGAGAACAGAGTGAATCTTGATGCTTGTGGATATGTGGGGAATTTGATGACCCTGCTCCACCAGCATCACCTATATTCGATGATAATGACAAATCTTGGGACTGTATCTGTGATTGAGATTGGGTTTGACCCTGAGGTGGAGGTGAATGTACAAGAGACATTTTCTCGAAATTTTTTAAACAAAATAATAAAAATCTAAGATTTAATAGCGAATTTCACAAATGAATTTGTTATACGATTTCAGTCATAAAAATTATTTTCCTGTATGGCAAAGTTAGCTAAGGCTTAAATACACATAAAAGTCAATAGAGGATACCAAAACCATTTTATGGAGAATTTTAAAGTATCATCATATGAATATATCGCAAACCAGCAAAGTTAAAAATTTTCCTAGTTATAACTTCTACCCTTTATAGGATAGGTAATCGCAAATCTGCAGAATATCTATTTTCCATTATAAAGTGTAGGGCTGATACCTAAGTCAAATATATCGATATAGACAAAGACTTTAAAAATTCACTTTGAAGAAGAATATGGTCATAGATTATTATCTAAACTTGAGAAAAGAATGTGAAGGGACTAATCGGTTAGATTACTCGAAAATTAGCAATCAAGTATCTAAATATCCATAAAAGTTTACGCATTTATTCTCAGGAAAAGGTACTAATTACAAACACATCTGTCTCCAAACCAAAATAATGAAATCTACAAAATACGGAATTCGGAACCGAAAAGGACCTACATTTTGAAAATATCGGTCTATTCCGGCCCCACGCCAGTGGACGAATATATTAGAAAAGTGTGTACACATTGTGCTCTACCCTGTATATTCAATGATAGGTACAAACGTTGCCCTTCAGCAACTCCCTATATTTTTTGAAAATCAAGCACCAATATTAGAAGACGACGGGAGCCATTACTACACTAGCTAACAGTCGGGATTTGGGGGGGATTCTTGTCTTCTAAGTATTGATCTCGGACTATTGACATCACATATTATTATAGACTCCCTAATAAACAAACGAAATTAAAATTAAATGGACCTATATAACCATAGCTCAAACAAAATCAAAATAAAAGCTAACCCCTCTATGGTTAAAATATGAGATTGAACGGAAAAATGCAAGCTATTGACTTTATAGTGTGAATTTAAAATGATCTCTCAGATGGACAGAGATCTTCGCCTCTTAACCCGCTCCTACCAAATTCCTGGGGCGATATTGAAATATATAAATTCCCAGGAACCCACATTCTGTCCTACCCTAGCCTTCTATACCATACAGGAAAAATCAAAGCCTTTCAGTTACTCATTTTAATTCCATGAAAATTCATAATTTTATTTCAAAACGCAATTTTATGCTGAAAGCAAATGTTTGGCAAAAGATCACTCAGTGATGACGTATATATATGCATATTTATATGTAAAAGCAAAATAGATAAACTAAAATTTTCAAAAACACATTACTATGATCGTTTAATCCTAAATTCCCTATAATTACTTAGTAATTAAAACTATATATAAATTTTAATGCAAATGGTCGATAATTTCAATTAGATTAAATGTAAAAATTTTGGAGTCGTAACAATGTTCATTATTACATTCACTTCATTATTCAAATTTTACCATTGTTATGAAGGCGCATAACAAAATCAAAATAATAAACAAAGGTACTCAAGAAATAGTAAAAATTGGAGTATGAACAAAAATGAATGAAATAGAAAAAATGCAGGTGTCAAAAGTATGAATGGAGAAGACACAAAACTATGGGAGTAAGCAAAATTTTACGATTTACATCATTACATAGCTACACTTGACCGATGTGACATATTTATATGTGTAGTACAAATCAAATTGGGGATCTCAAACAACAACAAAACTATCATTAGAGAACAATTGATCTCTTATTTCCACTTGTCTGCTCCATAGTTTGATTTTTTTTTACTATTTTTACTATTTCTGGCTGTCATTCATAAATAAATTGAAATGCAAGCAAATGGAAATGTACACTACTTTGTTTTTGTTACTCACCAAACCATTTCTCCGATGAGGCCTCAGCGACAGATGATGGTGGCTGCTGTTAAGATGCTGCTAATAAAATGATATTACACATTTGCTTACATACTGCATGAGCTTTATGACATGTTATGATCAAGCACACAGTGTTACGATATAAACATTTGGTGGTGATATAAATTTAAGCAAAAATGTTGAAAAAAAATTTTTTTTTGTAAATTGATGACTTAGTACGTGGAGTGACAATATAGTAATTTTTCTTATTCCGAGTTTGTAGGTAGAATTTACTGAAAAAGTTCTATAAACAAAATGTTTCACAGACCAATGACTAAAACAGGCCGAGATAATGCTTTGCTGACATGATACAGGGAGTCCCCATACGATTTTCTGGTTTTGTTGCGTAGGCTGCTTGAGATTGGGAGTTGAAAATATTAATGATGAGCATTATGTTTGCATGTTTGTACGAAGTTCTCAGTGCTTATTTTTTGTAATTTAAGATTTAAGACTTTCAAAGCTGGCGCAGTAACATATCATTGTCATAACCAAATGAGGAGAGCACTTTGTTGAACATCTACAGCTCGTCTAGAGACATCTCTTTGCTATTTACTTTATATTCCCAATCATATTAAAAGTTCCGAATTTCTTAAGAGTCCCAAAAATTGTTATTGGGATCTGGTGCGCCGTCTGGAGAGAGCTCCGGGGCTGAACTTCGCCAGATCTATTAAAAAGGGGTTTTAAAGTGATTTTAGCACTTTTCTTTTCCAATTCGCATAATCTTGTAACTTACCCCAAAGACGTGGAGAACAAAATTTGTGTGAAAATTTTAATGTTGATTCCCAAATTGGGTGTATAGGTCAGGTTGAACAAATTAACAATTTCGCTTTAAATCGACGATTATAGACTTTGGAAAATTTGTCCGAAATTCAAAAAATGATGGTCTATGAAAAGAAAGTTTTTCTGAAATTCTTGTTTATTTCGAACCCTTGAATCTTTTTTTTTTTTTTAACAAAATACCTTGATAAACTCTGTCGAGATTTTTCAATCGGCAATAATTTATTATTTTCGACGAAAAGCGTGTGGTGATGACACAATATATTTAAGATTTTAAATGAAAACTTTTTACTCAAAATTTACTCTTTGCCTTTATGTCTAATTTGCTTCACCATTCTTTGAAAAAGGAAGTTTGCTTCTCTCTGAACTGACCACGAAAGCAAAATTCAGAGTAATTTGTCATTGACAATTAGGCGTACGATTCGTACTAGTGCATGGTACACTTTTATGGCCCTCGTCAGCTTACGCTGAAGTACTGTATAAATAATATTTTTTGGTCGGTAACAGAGTTTAATTGAAACATCATAATTTATTTCTGGACAGTGCAGATTTTAAAAGGGATTTGTTTCAAAATGTTCATTTCTTACACTGAGAAAAAAATAAGATCACTAGCAAAGCAAATTGAAATAGTCGTGTTTAAAAAAAAATAAAACAATTTACACCTGAGAAAAAAAAATTGTTGATAAGCAAAAAAAAAATACGTTACAATTTGTGGCGCGTTCATCGGACTTCTCTTCCTTCTCAACATCATCGTCTGATATTTCCTTCACAATTCCAACTTCAAACTGTTTCTTGAATTCCTCCCAATTCGAGGAAATTGCAGTAGGCGTTACTTCTTCAACTTCAAACTGCTTTATGAATTCCTCCCAATTCGAGGAAATTAAATGAGGCGTTGCTTCTTCGGATGTATATGATTGGGAGGACCTGCCGCCGCAAAGGAGATTGATGCGCTTTCCAAAATTTCAGCTTCATTGTGCTCTTCGGTTGCGTTCAACAACTCTTTAATTCTTCCAAATTGGACATTTTCATTTGTTGCCTCTCCCAAATAAAGTTTACGCAATAGAGCGTCTCTATTCTCTTCGTATAAATCTTCAACCTCTTCGAATACTTTGGTGAGATAAACGAGGGGTCCATCGTGATTAAAAATAAGCTGCTTGTACAGATTATCCAACTCCTTCATCCATATATGTTTTTGCATCTTGGAGCAGAGCTTTGCCATCCTGTGTCTCTCATTGAAGCATCTTTGTTAATACCTTACGAATAAGATTTTTTATTCTGTCCATCCTCATCACAAAGTCCATCTTTGTTCTTGATCTGGTGTGAAGACTGTTGGTTTTTTTTTAATTTTTTGTTTGTCGTTTCAATTCGTTGTTAAAGCCACGAATTACGCTTCCACCTAATATTTTTGGTGGCTGTGTTTTTATATTAAACTCTTATTTAATATATTCTTTTATTTTATTTTGTCACTATACAAGCCGCGACTTACGCTTTTTCTAATTCGTTGTCGATTCCACGAATCACGCTTTTTCCGCCAATTTTTTTTTTAATTGGATTTTATATTAAAATATTGTTTAATATGTTTTTTCTTTTTTTTATTTTGCCGCTGTCTAAGCCGCGACATACGCTTTTGTTGTAACCCTTTGAAAACACCTTCACACGTAAGTGTTTCTTAGAATGGGTGGTTCATTTTGATTGTTTCTCTTATCTTCACAAGTGGAAAGAGAAAGTAATAAACTTAAATATAAACACTATGCTGGAGATTATTGGTATTTAGGTACATAGGACGTATTTGTTCCATATGCATTTGTTTTGATTAGAACCCCTCAGAGATCCCATGTTCAAAGCATATTTGTTTTGAACATCTTATTTGGTTATTAAGCAAACATATGGTCCTTTGCGTTTTGACTGTCACAACTCTTACTATTCCATCTTTACCCGTATTCACATCCGTAACCTTTGCTAAAGGCCATAGAGCAGGGTGAGTGTCTTCATTCTTCAGTATGACTGTTTGACCCACCTCCAGATTTCGATATTTTCTTCTCCATTTCGTACGATTCTGCAAAGTGATTAAATATTCCTCTTTCGACTTTCTCCAAAAAGGATTTTTTATCCGATGCAGCAGTCCACCTGCTTACACATCGCAAGCTTCCTTCATCGCTCTTCTAACAATGGACGTCCAACTAGGAAATGCCCTGGGGTTATGGTGTCTACATCCTCTATATTGCTACTGAGCTCATGCAGTGGCCTTGAATTTAGCACCGCTTCAATTTGAGCCAGTACAATGCTAATATCTTCATATGTTAACTTCGTGTCTCCAATAATCCTTTTCAGATGATACTTCATCGACTTAACTGCGGCTTCCCATAGTCCTCCGAAGTGAGGAGCTGCCGGCGGAATAAAATGCCATCTTATTTTCTCATTCTCCATAGCTGATGCCACTTTAGTGTTATTTTTCAAGGCTTCTATATAATCTTTGTTGTTGTTTTGATGCTCCTATGAAGTTCGTCCCATTATCCGAGTATATATGGCTTGCCTTGCCCTTTCTTGCAAAGAGCTGCAAGAAATGCATCAGTGGTAAGCTCTCTAACGTCTTCCAAATGCACTGCCTTTGTTACCATGCAGACAAATACAGCTACATAGTCTTTCATGGTTTTAGTCCCCCTAGTTTTTGAACATATCAGTTGAAGTGGTCCTGCATAATCAACTGCACAGTGTTGAAATGATTTGTTTATATTTACTCTACACGCAGGCAGATCCCCCATCAACTGCAATCTTGCTTCAGATCGATAGCGTATAGATTTTGGGCAGCATCTTATGCAAAGCTTAATTGCTTTTTGCCCCGATAATCCAGTACTTCCTTCTAATCACATTTTCCATTAGCCGTCCAGATCTGTCCAATTTCGGATGCAATAAAGCTAATTAGCTTCGATGGTCTACCTCTCCTGATATTTTTAATTGCCTCATCTCAGCCGGCCATTCCAGTTCTTGATGTAGTTTAATAATTGTCATTTCGGCATCTTCTGGTTCTCCTGCTGTCAAATGCTCACTTCCTGGCTTATTTCTTCTCAAAACTTTTATAAACCGGAAAACGTACGCCATAACTCTTTGTTGCTTCTTAAACGACGAAAATTTCATAAGACTTTCATAGACACTATCTTCTACTGCTGCAATTCTTGTCGCTGCTGACATCGTCGAATTTGTGTCTATTTTTTGCCATTCCATCTCATCTTTTACTAACCATTCAGGCCCATTCCACCATAAATTGTTGTTTATTAATCTTTCGGGGGAAACGCCCTTGAGCCTAAATCTGCCGGGGTTTCCTTTGATTTTACATATCCCACTTGGCTTCAGGGATTCGTTCCAAAATATCCACCACTCTATTCTTAATAAATTTGTCTTTATTTTTTGAGTTGCTTATCCTTGCTAAAGTATGCATGGAATCACCCCATGCATACACTTTTATCGCTGTTGCCACATTTTTTCTTATCTTTTGCAGTAGTTTTGCGCGGAGATGTGCAGCACTAAGTTCCAACTTTGGAAGTGTCTTGGCATTTGTGATCGGATTTACCTTGCTTTTTTCTATCTTTATCTGCCTGAACATTTTTTCCACGTCGGCTGATATGACGAATTTCCATGATCTCCATTTGATAATAATGTCGAATATGTCTCTCTGTAGTCTTGGCCCCGTAAGAAGGATATCATTCCAGGACTTTCCGTTCGACGTTTTCGATGATGCATCAAACAACATCCTTACTTTTGTGGTAAGACTCGCACCACACCTTGATGGGGCCATATAGTATTTCGCTTGTTTCTGTCGAGCTACTTTCACCATGTGTCCCATTGATATAAGCTCGTCCATCGTTCTTAAATATTCTGCTCTCAAGTCTGGACAGACTTCCAGCTTTTTCTCCAGACTTAAAAACCTAGCCATTGCCCTTTTGTGTGACTCTTCCAATTCCTTGTTTTCAGCCAACGGCAATCGGACTACAAATCTTCCCGAAGAGTCTTTTATCTTCATAGAGTTTTAAGCAATATTCATCTTCCACAAACGGTTCCTCGTCCTCTATCTCTTCAATTTCCCTAAACCTTTCAATCGTTGTTGTTGCAGCAGACCTTATGCTGTTGTTATTCCAGGCTTCATTCGAACTGTTCCAGACAGGATCCAGCCTAATTTCGTGTTTTTTGCCACAATCGATTCGGCATGACGCACTCCTTCTTCCAACAATTGCGGGAAAAGGTCAGCCCCAATCACTAGATCGATCCTTTCCGACTTATTGAAGTTCGGATCAGCCAGACTAATGCTTTTCCATCTTCCCACATTGTATTGGAAGTTATTATCTGGATGAGCTGAAGCTAACTTCGGCAGAACCAGTGCTTCGATTTTGGTATCACTGAAAAATCTGGGTCTTATTTCCAGCAATACTTTTGATTTTGCCACTCCCACCATGGTCTCTCCAAGACCTCGTAGTCTTACATCTGTCTTCATCCTTGGTAGTTGTAGCAACTGTGCCGCGTCTTGTGATACCGATGTTATTTGAGATCCTTGGTCAATTAATGCCCTTAATGTGATATATTC
This sequence comes from Haematobia irritans, assembly GCF_050003625.1. NCBI lineage: Eukaryota > Metazoa > Arthropoda > Insecta > Diptera > Muscidae > Haematobia > Haematobia irritans. The sequence goes on along the minus strand of NC_134400.1, from coordinate 76,992,759 downwards.
TCCCTGTAGGGATTTGACACGAACTTGGGCGGTAGCCAGCAGAACATTTGCTGCTGTGTTGGTTGTCATTGCTTTCGAGTTCCTTATTATCTCCAAATGGATTAAGGTGTTATGACTCAATCCGCACTTCTGGCGTTTGCACTCGCTTAAACATCGCTTCTCTTTCCAGTGCTTCAGATATCTGCAGCACAATTGGGCCGCCTTTACCCAACTATACCTGTCGTTGCATGATTGTGCAGCAAATTTCTTACAAGTAGTAATGTTGTGACGTACTTGCAAAACTTGCACAGTTTCCTCTCCACCGCTATAGATACCTCCTGATGCTTAAACATTCCTGGGATGAATTGCTGCCCTCTGAAGCTTCCAATGCTTGGTATTGTTGTTCCAAAAAGTCCAACACATCGGTGAGCCTTTGAATTTCCTTCGATATTTTTACATTTTGCTCATATTGAATGAACCCATCTTTATCGAGTTTCCGTATTACAATTCCGGCTGGTATTGGGTCTGCATGATCCAACGGAATCTCAATTGCTCTTAATGCATGAATACTCTCATTTACGCTGTCCAACAACTTCCTGCTGACTGGCTGTTTATATTTGGATGATCCAGAATTTTATCGATCAGCTTCGTGAATAAAATTCTCTTATTGTTATATCTTTTTTTTCCAACAATTCCCACGCTGCCTTATAATTCGCATCCGTCACCTGCAAGTGCTGCACCAACCGGAAGGCCTCTCCTTTCAAGTTAGTTTTAAGATAGTACAGATTTTGAACTTCCGATAGTTGCCCGTTTCCATGAATCATTTTCTTAAACATGTCGTGGAAGGTGCTCCATTCCTCCACGTTTCCATTAAAACATGGTATCTCTATCCTTTTTAGCTCTACAGCGTCAGCACCTTCCTTTATGCCACTTATCATCTCAATTACGTTTTCTATTTTTCCTTTCATCTTGGCTTCTATATCTTCCAATTCTTCATCCACTTCTTCCATCCCGTACTCTGTGCTAAGTTGTGAATGCAGCTGTTTGATATCGTCGAATTGTTTTCCCTTGTATCCTTCATATTTTCCAATGAGTTTTTAGAAACTCCAGAAGTCTCTTCTTCCACGGCATCGGACAGCTTTATTATCATCTTTCGGAATTGAGACAGCAACGCATTTTTTTCATTAATTCCCTGTGTGGACACTATCACCGCTCCTTTGACCGCTGTGAGCTCCCTGTCTCCCACAAGTTCTTCTTTCTTCTTTTCCTGCATTTGCATCTGCAGCATCTGCTCCATCATCAGTGGCTGAGTTTCTCCTTTTTTATATTTATTTTGAGTTTTTTTACTCTGTTTTAGCCCCTTTGGCTTAACTTTATTTTTGCCTTTTTTGAGTTTATTTTATATTTTTGACCCTTTGGCATTTATTTTTTATTTTCTCAGAAGATTTGTCTTTACTTTTTTCGTCTGGTTCTTTTTTTTTCGAAGGACCCTATGTTTGCTTAATAACAAAACAATATGAGTATACTTTTCATACTAATTTATTTACAAAAATATTCTTCCTTATATACACTTACAAACTAAACTGCCTGTACATCAGACCAACTGATCGTAGCACACAACTAACTCGTATCTACTTTCTTACATTAAGACCCTAAGTGCGCACATCACACATGCACTCTTATCAGCTAGTGCAATGATTTTATTTCGATCTTAAGTAAACAAATGCGTCACTAATCTCTATCTAATGATAGGGACCAATTCTAAGATATTTGTATTGTCGCCGATATCGCATTCATGTTCAAAAGAGATTTTTACTTTGAGCAGCAGCTACCCGTTATAGCAGATATCAGAAGTGAAATCTGACATCTTGAGAACACTTGCATATCTAGTGTGCGGTTTAACTTTAAATTGGGCCATATTTGCTTGGTGTCGTTACAACCCTTCCAATTACCCCCATCGAACATTTGCCATCATAACAGCCTTCTCACTCAGTAAGAGCTTACAGGTAGCTAGAGGCATACCAACAGATACTAGTTTTCTATGGCCAGGCATCAGGTGAATATGCTCTGCCATCTCGTTGAGAGATTTGCGGCAGTCGATGGCCGTTTTCGAGTTAAGGAACATAGAATCCAAGGATTTTATTGCAGGTTGACTGTCAGAGTATATATTAATGCCAACATTTGCTGGAACATTACTTCTCAACCAATTCTCTTATTGCCAATATTTCAGTCTGAAAAACACTACAGCGATTAGGTAATCTTTTCGCTATTCGAAGTTCCAGGTCTTAAGAATATACTCCGAAACAATTTTTTTGTTGAAAAGTGGTTTCGCCCGAGTGTAATCCACTACGTTTGGCTCATCTGGCGCACAGCTTTTGTTGCAGCTGACTGTTTGGTCAAAATGTCTAAAGGCAATAGATGCAGCATTAAGGAATCTGTTCCTGTCTTACTGAATGCTCCTGAGATACACAAGCAAGACATGTGCTGAACTTTATCTAAACCTGTCGGTTGCTGAAGTGCCGGTCGCCAGACTACAACACCATATAGCATTATATTATATACAACCACTGCGGCGTATAGTCAATGCACAATTTTCGGTTTTAGTCCCCACTTTTTTCCTATTGCATTTTTACACGAGTACAAAGCTACCGTTGCTTTCCTCGCCCTTTCATCAACATTAAGCTTAAAGTTCAACTTCCTGTCCAAAATAACGCCAAGATATTTTGCACTCACCAAAGGGAATTTCAATACCCCCTAAGGATATGGGCTTAACCGTGGGAATTTTGCGATTTTTGCAGTACATGACTAGTTGTGCCTTTGCAAGATTTACCCCTAGACCATTCTCTTTCGCCCATTTCTCAGTCATCCAGAGGGCTCTCTGTATAATATCTCTGATTGTGGATGGGAAATTTCCCCTGACTGCTAGCGCTACATCATCTGAGTATGGCACCACTTTTATCCTTTGTTTTTCTAGGGAAACCAGAAGGGTGTTTATAGCAACATTCCAAAGAAGAGGTGATGGAACTCCTCCTTGGGGAGTGCCTCTGTTCACATACCTTTGTATGTTTGTTTGTTCTAGTGTGGCTGAAATACGTCTCTGGAATATAGGAGCAAGTCACAAACAAAAATTTATAGCCGCACCTTATTTTCAGTCCCAAATATTCAATTTGATGTTCTTTAGGAATATCAAATTTTGACGAAACATACTTTGTAGATAGATTGATACTATCATCTCTATGATTGAAGACATTTCAATTAAAAAATTAATTAGATCAATAAATTTCGTGATTGAATCAGAAAAAAATTAATTTGTGCTTTCTGATGAACTATAATAAAATTTATAGCAGACAGTGTTGTATTCATATGGGGAGGCAAACGCGTAACTCTATCTTTGAAAACAAATTCATGAACTATAGCTCTATACGGCCAGAAATCCGGATTAACCGCAGTATTATGAGGTGTAGCGCCCCGACCAAATAAACACTTATTTTGAGCGTAATCCAATTTTATTTAATCCACTAGAGACTGCGCTAAAATCTAAAACAATTTTAATTTTTTTATTTTATTTTAATTCAAACCACGATCCTCTCTTACTTGTGTCATCCACCACAACAACAATGTCACCAACTTCAATAGGACTTGGACTGTTTGAAAACCATTTCGAACGACGAGTAAGGCACGGCAAATATTCACGCAACCAACGTTTCCAAAATTGGTCTGCCAATTGACCGGCAATCTTAAAATTCTTAAGCAAAATATTTCCACTCGCCTCCTCGCTACCCTTTTCTCTTATTCCACTAGAACAACCAACGAGAAAGTGGTTGGATGTGAGGGCCTCGGCATCAGCTGACTCCAATGGTACATACACAGTCTCACACAAGTTTACGTACACTTAAAGAATTTATATTTTCTTTAAATTATCAAATTTTAAAAAATATGCTTATATATCCTTTAGTTTTAGTAAATTAATTTGAAAAACAAAGTATTTGTTAATTTTCACGAACATTTTTTTTTGGTGTGGGTTATAAACAACAACAAGAAACATGTTTAGTTAAGAGGTAAAAAACTCAGGGGTATGTAAACTTATGTGAGACTGTGTATGTGAGTGGTCTTGTATTTATAATATTCTCAACATCTGCCATAGCCGCTCTCTCAAACCGGTTTGTGGCAAAATGTCCATTAAGATTGATTTTACTGAGCGAACCTTCGCTCCCACACGCCTCCCATGTGGGGAGAGGCTGGGGGTATGAAACACCACTCAATTCCAGGATGATTTCGCTTTAGATTTTCTGTGGACAACTTTTCTATTGTAGTAAACGACTTGCACCACGGAAGTTGGTGCCGTTGTCCGATATAATTTTATGTGGTGTTCCTCGTCGACTGACAAATTGTTTAAACACCAACATGAATGCATCAGTAGACAATGATGGTGAAATTTCTATATGCACTGCTCTCACGGTGAGACATGTAAATATAACACCCAAACGTTTCTCACGTCGACGACCAACTGCAACTTCTAGCGGTCCGAAAAAATCTATGCCGGTGTATGTAAACGGTCTAGTGTATGGCATCAACCTTTCTGGTGGCAATTCTCCCATTTCAGCGGGGTTTGGAGTTGCTCGTTTGTTTTTGCAAATTTGACAAACACTCGATACAGAACGAACCACTGCTCTTAAGCCTGGAATCCAAAATCTTTGTCGCATTTCATTCACCACAATTTCATTGTGGTGACGATGAAATCGTCTGTGGTAGAAATCAACAACAAGGTTGGTTACAGCATGCTTTCGTGGTAATATTATTGGTCGTTTTGTATCAACTGCTACACCCTCTGCTGCGTCAATTCGCCCTTTTATTCGCAGCACACCCATACTATCTAAATACGGCGAACACTTAAACAATATGCTCTTTCGGCTAATCTGCTTACCTTCGGTTTTCAATGAGTTTATTTCTTCACCAAATGACTCTTCCTGGCAGTTACGAAAAATAATTGACTCGACTACACGAATGTTGATTACCTCTGTAAGCATATTGAGAAGAGATGACATTTCTTTTTCTTTAGAAATCAATTTTAAAAATTTCAAAATATATAGTTGATTGTGTCGAAGTTTTTCCCATCTGCTGAATCGTGTGGGGTCCAGTGATATTTCTGCCAACGTCGATACGGTTTTCTGATTTTCTTCAAAATGGCAAAGTAGCTCGAAGTTTCTATTATCCGATTTGTTGAAAGTTGTTGTAGGCCAAAATTTTTCATCTTCAAGCAGAAAATCGGGACCTGTAAACCATCGAATATTATCGAATTTTGGAGTTGTGGACCACTTCGTGCCTTCGTCCGCAACATTTTCTGCAGAGGGAACCCATCGCCATTCACTGACTTTAGATTTTTCAAGAATTTCACCAATGCGAAGGGCTACAAATTGTTTGAATTTTCTTGCATCGGAACGAATCCAAAACAATACATCTTTTGAGTCAGACCAGAAAAATCTCTTTTCAATGTTTATGGACACCTCCGCCATTATGAGCTTCGACAATCTAAGACCAACAATTGCTGCCATAAGTTCCATCCTCGGTATTGAAATTGGTTTTAGCGGTGCTACACGAGTCTTCGAAGCAACCAATGAACATTTTACGTCAGTACCAAGTTGAGCACGAATATAAGCTACAGCAGCATATGCACTATTGCTGGCGTCTACAAAAATATGCAGCTGAATGTTTTTGCCGACGCTTACTAGCGGGTAGCATCTTGGAATGCGAATGTAGCTAACAAAATTTATGTATTTAATCCAGTGCAGCCACATTTCAAGCTCATCAGGTTTGATCGGATACAGCTGATGGGTATTTTTCGACGAAGCGGTTTGCATTTTTGCTTTTTATGTAATTGGCTAGTGACGGTGAACACGAAGCTCCAAAAGTCATTACCTGCATACAATAAACATCAATATCAGCTGTGGTGTCCTCACCACGCCACAAAAACATTTGAGCCTTTTGATCTTCATTTATGACTTTTATCTGGTGAAACATTTCACGAATGTCACCACACAGAGAAACTGGCTTTTCTCTAAAACGTAAAAGCACACCAACTAATGATTTCAACAGATCTGGACCTTTAAGCAAACATGAGTTTAAAGCAACACCATTTACTTTTGCTGCGGCGTCCCATACAAGTCTGGTTTTATTTTTATTAATATTGGTTACAGTGAAAATTGGTATGTACCAAGATTTGCCACCCGAAGTCACCTCGTTTTTGTGTAATTTTCTGACGTAACCTTTGTTTTCATAATCTTTTATTTTCTCTACCAGAAATTCTTTTAGAGAAGGTTCTCGCATCATTTTTGCTTCAAGACATTTTAAACGTCTTTTGGCCATTGGAAGCGAGTTCGGCAATTCTACTCTATCAAATTTCCATAATAGACCGGCCCATCTCTCTTTTTTTTTAGAATCATATACTGCCGTTGCATCCATTATTTTCAACGCACGCTCGTCGTCAACAGATGTCAGAGGTTTCGTCGATACTGAAACGCCTAAAGACTCTAAAGAAAAATATTCTTGCATCAGTTCATCAAATTTTTCTAATTCGCCGGAAGAGCAATTACACTCACAAATATGAAAAATACAATGGTCTGAAGCGAATTCAACATATTTGCGACCATATACTGTCCAACCAAGTTTACATTTCGCAGCCATTAATTCGCCGTCGTCACTCGCTCGAATTTCTGATGGGACACCGAGTTTTGCGTTGTCTAATCCAATTATAACACTCGGCTTTATTTTTGTGTATGGAGTGATTGGCAAATTACGAAGATACTCACACGAATTTATTGTCGATGACTCAAGAGTTTGCTCTGGCAAATCAAATTTTTCCTTTAATAATTTATGTTTCATTGAGCCCTTTTCGCGAGATGAAATGTAAATAGATACCTTCTTAGATGCCGTATATGTTTTTGTCACATCGCCTGTTCAGCGTAAGCATAATTCTTCTGAAGGGCCGTCAATTCCAAGTTGATTTACAATCTCATCTTCTACTAATGTGCAGCCTGCACCTTCATCAATTAGGGCCCATGTATCAAGACTAATGTTATTGCCATACAAAGTTATAGGCACATACCGAAAAACAGCCACATTCTTTTCCCCTACATGGAATAACACAGGAGACTCCTGTCCACCATTCGTGTTCAATTGTTGAGGTTTTGTATGAAGCAGCAAATTGTGTGGTAACTTGCGACTATCGGTGCCGCAAGGCTTTTTAGAATAGCACCTACGAAGGGAATGTTTGCCAAAACAGCGAAAACACAACTTGTTTTGTCTAACAAATTGCCAGCGGTCGTTGTGTTTAAGCGAAATAAAATCCGAGCATGTTGAAAGTTTGTGTTCACCACCACATTTAAGACACACAGTACAAATATTTTCTTTCTTATTTGTTACGGATTTATTTTGCGGTGTGTCTTCTTTTGCTTTTTCTACATCGTGAAACATCAAACTTTCCTTTGCACCTTTTCGGCTATTTCTGTATTCGCTAGAATCAAATTTTACGTTAAAGATTGTGACTTGACTAGCACAAGTCGCAAGGTTAAACAACCATTCATCAAAGACCAAAAGATTCACTCGAACACCTGACATACAGTGACGACCCCATTCGAGCTCCATATTTGATGGTAATTTAGATACCAGATCGTTCAAAAGCATTGGATCGTTTAAATAATCACCTAGGCCAATTGCCTGAATTGTGGCACAATAATTTTGAACAGAAAGTGCCAATGAAATTAAGGTATTCAAATTTTCAACACGAACTTTTGGCTCGTCTCTAAGTTTGGCCTGCAGAGCATGATGAATCACTTCAGGTCTTTCAAAAAGCATTCGCAAAGTTTCTATGGCCTGGCTAACCGTCGACGGCATCATCAATTTACCTCTTACCGCTTCTAACGGTGGGCCTTTCAAGCATTTCTGCAGGCGGATAAAATTCTCTTGATCAGTGAATCCACAGCGCTCTGTGGATTGATTATAATTGGTAATGAACACAGGCCACTCATCTGGCCTACCAGAAAAATTTGGCAACTGTTTGGAGATCACCTGACGTGCTGCTATTTGTGAGGAAGACATCGAAGTATCCGCTGAGCTGGTGTTGTTAAATTGCAAATACCTATTGTTGTTGTTGGGCAATGTGTGTGCATTATTAAACGTCATACCGGGTTGTGCGTATGTTGCTGTAGGTATAGGCTGAGAAAATATTTGGGTTCCTTCAAACATGTTTGATGCAGCAGAGCTAGCAAGAGATGGAATGTGTTTGTTCCAAAGATAATAAAAGAGGAAGATGGGAGATTGGCTACTGAGCACATCAAACCATTTACCACATTAGTTTAATACTCGAACCAAACGCGTATACGACAAGTATTGACATAGCATTAAAATGAACATAAAAAGAAATTAAGAGCACGAAATAAATTTCCATAAATGGGAAAATGTAATTTTTTTTGTTGTTGCCTAAAATTTATCATTGTTTCATTAAGAAAATTAAATTTTTCATTTAAAAAATAAAAACTAAAAACAACTAAAATGTTACAAACATGTATTAAACTAATCTGGTAAATGCAACATTTGGTATGACGCAAGCCAATCTCCCATCTTCCTCTTTTATTATCTTTGGTTTGTTCGACCCACTGACTGCAATCGCGGGGGGGGGGAGACGGAGCAGAGGAATAACTGTGGTTCTGTTGAGTGTCAAGCGCACAATTTGTTCTTTCGTATCTTCTTTCATTCTGGCAAGCAAAATTGTTGTTGGAGTTGTCTACTGCTATTGAAAAGGGAATTTGCTGATTACTGTTTTCGATGACAAAATTTGGTTGATGAGTACCGTTATGTATTTGAGTGGAGCTTAAGAAATTATTTTCTTGCTGTCCATACAGGGTTGAATAGTTTATGTTTTGCGAACTACTTACGATTGTGGAATTTGGCAGACCGTGAGAAATATTTGCATAAAAGGAGTTGGTTTCATTTGATGTATTTGGGAAAGACAGAGGCATTGAAGTTCCATTTATTACCCTACTATTTTGATACTGCGCCTGCCATACTTGGGTGTTTGCAAATGTGGACACGCCATCACCTATATTTATGACTGTGTCGTCAAAAATATTTGCATTAGCAGTGGCCGCAGTGACATTGGTAATGGACGTCTGGTTGATCGTGGTCGCAGAGGAGGGAGGCAAAGACAGATTAGAATATGTAACGGTACATGTTACGGTGAATATTGCATTTGGACTGTTTGTTACGCAATCGCTGCCGGCGATACTTAAATTTCTGGGTCCACCAGTTTTCATACTTTCTTCATCCGGATTAACCATTTTTGATGTTCTTGGATGTTACACTCCAGCTTTGAAACAGACACAATTATTTTAGAATATTATGAGGTGTAGCGCCCCGACCAAATAAACACTTATTTTGAGCGTAATCCAATTTTATTTAATCCACTAGAGACTGCGCTAAATCTAAAACAATTTTAATTTTTTTATTTTAATTCAAATTTTAAATAATTATTTTTTCTTACAATTGTGTTTGACTTAAATTTAGCCTGGCACTAATTTTCATAAAAGAATACAATGATTTTAAGAGTTTACTTCTCCTTCTTTGTGACCGGTCTTCTTGGAGTTTACTTCAAAATGGAAGAGTAATGGTTTCTTGCAAATGACAGTTGTCAATTACAATGTGTTGCCGGATCGATATAATGTAGGGCCATGAGTGGGAATTCAAAAAACTAAATTTTAGTTGGCCACTCAACACACAGTACACCATAAATTGCAGTTTCAATAACTGTTACACCATACCGGTGAAAATATAAATCGAGCATGTATAATTGCCAAAAACGAACTAAACTTAATTCTGCTACCATCATTGAGCAATATAGACACTAGAACTCGACCGAAGAATCGGCTTCGGCAACCAGCCACGAATCGGCCTTCGGCGTCAAGAGGCCGATTAACCGAAGCTGAAGCTTTTTGAATAATTTATTTCATATCGAATTGTCCCTGTGTTGAATTAGTATCACTCAAAAAAGTCCTTGTTTGTCATTATAATATCAAACTACTGAATACTAATATTTTAAGACATGAATTACTGAATTACCATTTTTGGTTGTTTTTTTATGCCTTTGTTGAATAAAATATGCTAAAAAAAAACTTGTTTAAATTATCAAAATAAATTCAACCAGAAAAAAAGGGATAGTCACAAACAGGAACATAAAATTTAAGCCGGTGACAGGAACAATTGAAGCGATCAGATTGCAGGAATCGGTGAGACAACAATCAGGAAACAGTAAGTAAAAGAAAATATTAGAACGGTATTGGCAGGAACAATTCGCTGACAGACGAGATAGGCTAACAGGAACAACTTGGAAGGCAGGAACAGTGATACGTTCAGAGCAGGAGAGAAGTGAACTGGAATAATTCCCGAGACAGTAAATTTTTCCAAGGTACGAGGAAAAATACTTAGGTAGAATTATAACGAAGTTTTATGGCAAAGCTTAAAGTGGTGTTCGATGCATAGAAATTCCCTTAGGTGAGTGTGCAAAATATCTCGAACAGAAAGCTACCGTGGCTCTTCTCGCCATGGTAGCTTTGTACTCGTGCAAAAATACGATAGGAAAAAGTGGGGACTAAAACCGAAAATTGTGCTTTGGCTATACACTGCAGTGGTTAGACTTATAATGCTATATAGTGTTGTAGTCTGGTGACCGGCACTTCAGTAGCCGACAAGTTTATATAAAGTTCAGCGTATGGCGTGCTTGTGTATCTCAGGCGCATTCAGTAATGTCATGCTGCATCTATTGCCTTTAGACATTTTGGCACCATAGTCAGCTGCAACAACGGCTGTGTGGTTGCGCGAGCTATCGCTGTTGTCGGAGAAAGGTACGGTCAGAGTTCGGTCCGCAAAATAATGCCAAATGTGCTAAACGTAGTGCATGACACACTGGCGAAACCAATGGTACACACAGATCCCAGGGTATAAACGTTATATAGATTTCTACACCGATGGCTCCAAATGGGATGGACAAGTGGGTTTCTAAACAACTTCGAATAGCGAAAAGATTACCTAATCACTGTAGTATTTTTTAGGTTGAAATATTAACAATAAGAGAGGTGGCGAATTGGCTGAGAAGTAATGTTCCAAAAAATGTGGGCATTAATATATACTCAGATAGTCAACCTGCAATAAAATCCTTGCACTCTTTGTTCCATAACTTGAAAACGGCCATCGACTGCCGCAAACCTCTCAATGGCTGAGCAGTACAATATTCACCTAATATGGGTGCCTGACCATAGCAACATACCGGGGAACTGTGATGCAGATGAGTTAGAAAGGCTAGGGACTACCTTACATATTCCAGGGGAACTAGAAACTGTTGGTATGCCTCTAGCTACCTGCAAGCTCTTACTGCATGAGAAGGCTGTTATGATGGCTAATGATCGATGGGATAATTGCAAGGGTTGTAACGACACCAAGCAAATAAGGCCCCTTTTAAATTTAAACCGCACACTAGATATGCTAGTATACTCAAGACTTCAGATATCACTCCTGATATCTGCTATAATGGGTCGCTACTTGATAGAGATGAGATGAGAGACTCTGTCAAATTTTCTCAAAGCATACACATATCGTATAGCATTGTTAAATGTTGTTTGCAGTTTTCTGTAGTCCGAAGCACTACAGCGCGCAAAAATCTCAGCGGCAAAAACAATGTAGGAAGAATGTAGCTTTTAACAAGAAGTAGCCTAATATTCAGAGGTGTATACTGTTGGGTTGTCCACAAATTACGACTCATAGAGTATAATTTTCCACAAGTAGCAGTTATATGATCAGACCAGTTAAGATGTTTGTTGAAAATAACTCCAAGGTTCTTGTAGGAGTGACGTTCCCAATAATAGTTGTATGTTGGTTCCAACTTCAACAGATTTATTATGGATAATTATTGCTTTTGATTTGCTTGGATTAAGCAGTAAACCGTTATTTGAAGCCCAATATTGAATTCTAGAAAGATCTTGATTGATATTAGACACACAGGTTTCTATAGAATCCAGGTGGCATGATGAATATAATTGTACGTCATCAGTATACATTTGAATATTTGAAAATTGCACTTGATCAGGCAAATCATTGGAATAAATGGAGTATAGAAGAGGTCCAAGAATTGATCCTTGAGGAACCCCTCTATTAAGTGGCAGTTAGGAGGAGTTGTATATTCCGTTGGTTCTAAACTGTGATCGCATTGTGAGGTATGATGATATTAGGCGCACAGCGGTCGAATCAAAGTTAAAGTTATATCTCAGTTTATTATATAGTATTGGATGCAGGACACTGTCAAAGGGTTTTGAGTGATCAAGGAGTATGAGAAAAGCTATATCCCCATTGTCGAGAGCAGACCGCAATGTTTCCACGACATCAGTAAGAGCAGTGAGACAGCTGTGATCAGGGCTAAATCCAGACTGTCGTGGGGTTAGAAGGTTTTTCTCATTCAGGTAGTTTTGGATTTGAATATGAAGAATTTTCTCTAGTACTATGGATAGATATGGTAGTATCGCAATTGGACGAAATTCGCCATTACCTTTTGGTATAGGAATAATTTTTGCAGTTTTCCATGCCACGGGGAAGGTGCTGGTCATAATAATGCAGTTATAGATATGAGTGATATATTGCAGATTGTATGGTAGAAAAATCTTGATGAATTTGGGATCAATTTCATCACAGCCAACCGAGTTGGATTTAATTGACATACAGCTGTTGTAAACTCCAATTTGTGTTACAGTTTTAAAACCAAATTCGGACTCAAAATTATTGTTTGTATTTGACATTATCTCTTGATCAGCGTTAGTCATCAAGGGACTAACAAATTGTGCATTCAGAGTATCCAGATTTATGTTAACATCCTGCTTTGCTTGTTTCAGTACACCATTTTTTTAATTTCATTCCACTTTTGTTTACTTGTAATAGCATTATGAAATTTATGTTCATAGTAAGTTCTTCATTCTGTATTTTGGAAACAACTGTACGCCGCATAGCTTTAAAACTTTCGTAAAGTTCAGGCAGTTTATATCGCTTCCACAGTTTGTATTTATGGTTACGACGTGATATTAACGTTCTTCTTCATATGGGGCCGTTTTGCCGCGATTTTGACCTTCAAACGCTCCAATAACGCCATATAATAGTCACTGTTGATGGTTTTTCCCTTCTCAAGATAATCGATAAAAATTATTCCATGCGCATCCCAAAAAACGGAAGCCATTACTTTGCCAGCGAACTTTTGAGTCTTTCCACGCTTCGGAGACGGTTCACCGATCGCTGTCCACTCAGCCGACTGTCTATTGGACTCAGGAGTGTAGTGATGGAGCCATGTTTCATCCATTGTCACATATCGACGGAATAACTCGGGTGTATTACGAGTTAACAGCTGCAAACGCCGCTCAGAATCATCAACACGTTGTTGTGTTTGGTCAAATGTGAGCTCGCGCGGCACCCATTTTGCACAGAGCTTCCGCATATCCAAATATTGATGAATGATATGACCAACACGTTCCTTTGATATCTTTAAGGTCTCTGCTATCTCGATCAACTTCATTTTACGGTCATTCAAAATCATTTTGTGGATTTTTTTGATGTTTTCGTCGGTAACCACCTCTTTCGGGCGTACACTGCGTTCACCGTCCTCCGTGCTCATTTCACCACGCTTGAATTTTGCATACCAATCAATTATTGTTGATTTCCCTGGGGCAGAGTCCGGAAACTCATTATCAAGTAAAGTTTTTGCTTCCACCGTATTTTCCCTTCAGAAAACAGTATTTTATCAAAACACGAAATTCCTTTTTTTCAATTTTTTTCACAATAACAAAAATTGCTTCACAAAAGACGCTCTATCTCGCAAACTAATTGACTTACAAACGTCAAATTTTGACACGAATTATTTGAAGGTTGGTACTATATAAAAATAATATGCATTTAACACCAGCGACGCCATCTATGTGTCAGACCGCGGACTTATCAGCCAACCTGTTAATGATGCGGAGGAAAAGTAATCAATTAAACACCTCTTGTGTGAGTGTCCTGCATTTTGTGTTAGGCGTAAGCGAATTTTAGGGGCATATAGCTTTAGACTACTGGCGGACTTGGGAAATGTTAACTTATGCAGTCTGATAATGTTTTTGGAGCAATTTGGTTTGTTCAACAGACGAAAATAATCGAGAAGGTTCAGTGGTTACAACTAGAAGTGCGCATATGTAATAGTACTTTTAGTTAATGTGCTATCACAATGGACTGAGTAGTCTAAGTGAGTCTGAAACTTAATCCTTAATCCTAACCTACTTGTGTGTTTTGTTCTAATATTAGTATTAATATATTAGTATTAATAATTGTACGTGTACAATTACGATCAATAACAACTAAATCATTATCTTCCTTATCATAATAACTATGTCAGCTTGTGCAGTCTTTTGGCTAAATTTGTTTTTCTGAAAGTAAACGGAATAATTAGAATTTTTGTTTAATTTTTTTAAACATTGCCTGCATAGAATATCTAGTTGAACTCTTTCAGGTTGCAAATGTATATTTTCTTCTTTTGTCGTTGTAGTCTTGTTGCATAAAAAGGTGTATTAAGGGGCTCGATTTAATTTTAGTAGCAATTCCTTTCCAACATTGCCACATATTGAAATCGTCTATTAAAATTGGAACCAATCAGACACAAAAATAATGGCAAAGCAATGTAATATTTGGTATTATATTCATGGTGCACCTAGACCTCGCTTTGCGTCGCAGATACGTTCCAAAAAACACGACGCAAAGTGAATTATGAGTTTCTATGGCAAACTATGCAAAGATTGGTGACAGATAACAACGATAACAACGCAACTTCGAAAATCTAACGACGCAAAGTGAAAACTAGTACTAATTCAGCAGCGACGCAACTTCGTAACAACGCAAAACGAAACGACGCAAAGCGAGGTCTAGATGTACTTTTCATATTTTGGAAATAAAAAAATATAAAATACATATTTTTGTTATACACATTTATTGCGATTTTCGGATATTTTTAAATCCCAAAGAAAGAATTTTTTACAATGCATTGCTTTTAAGAAGACTAGGAGTGAAAAAAATTTACAATTTTAAAAGATCAATACGGTACCCACCTTTTGATTGCACAAATATTCTTATACTATAAGATTCTAGATGAATATTATGAAGTTAATTGATTGACTAATTTCACGAAATAAAATCACTCACTAAAGAAAATGGATAAAAAATAAAAAATATATTATTTTAGTCGGCTTCAATGGAAAACAGTATTCACATTTCACAATGGCTTACCTGGAATAAACGTAGATTGTTCTCCATTTTTACAATACCGCATAATACAAACATAGGTAATTCCAAATGCACACTTTACAAAACCAAAATTCCTACCGTTCATTACGAGTTACTTCCACAAACTAATTTCTTCATCATACGTTGTTGAATAAATACACATTCTCTTGTTCTCTGTTCGTTCTTTCTCTCCATCGCTCAAAATTATTTAATTTCAATTACAAAGGTGATTGAAGCAATCACATGTTTAACGGAAAATTTTTCAATCACGTTTGTAATTGAAAATTATTTCCGAATTGATTAACAAATTAATTGCATCAATTAATATTTGAATTGGAAACGTAACAAATATCAATCATTTTTTTAATTGGTTTTTATTCGGATTTTATTAAATAAATTATTGAATCAATTAATATATTAATTGAATCAGTTTCCAAATTAAATTAGTTTTTTAGTTACTTGAATTATTGAAAATCGAATACTATCAATGTTTTTATTCATGTTGAAAATGTTGATATTTTACCCACAACAATAAGGAACACACGAGAATGTTATTTATATTTCATTGTTATTTATATAATAATATATATTTGTTTTATGGGTCTCGGGCCAATAATTCGATTCGTTGCGAATGGAATGACAAAAATTTCTTTATTTTCAGAGAAACTTTTTTTTAATGTATGATAACCAATCAGGTATAGTTTATCCAATGTAATTTAAACTATCAAATTCAATCAGTATAATAAATATAATAGTAACAATCATATTACGTATTTTAATATTGCAAGTCCTACCCATATTTATACTATTTTCAGCTTACTAGTATCACAAAATATACTACCGGATATGGAGTCAATTGGTAATAAAATTTGCACCAATGGAGATATTAATAGAAAAAGTCATGTTCTAAATGCCGAACAACGACATGCAACGTCAATTTATCTGAATACGGGATATAAAGATCTAAAGCAAAATACATTAGATAATGTGTCAAAGGTGAGTGAAGTACAAATTAGTATTTTTGAACAATTATCATGTGACAATTTTCGCTGGAGAAAACAAATAATGCGAGTTTGATGTATCTGTCTTTAACAAAACATTACATAGAGAATTGTAAACAAAATCGAGACCCTATACAAAATGTTTTAACTACACCACTTGTAAAGGACATCGTGCAGAAATTTCCATATTCACATAAACGGGTAATTAAATTCTATGAGCTATAATACGAAACCGCGTAAAAATCGGGCAATAGAATAGACCTATATTACGAAACCGCGTACAAATTGGGCAATATAGTATGGCACAACAGCCACACACATAAAACAGTTTTTTGTTTTCAATCACGAATCGAATCGAATTAATTTTTTAATAGATATTTCAACTATTTGATTGATATCAATCAGAAAATTACTACATTGCGCACCTAAAATCTCGGTTTTTTTTTTGAAATAAAAGAAAATATGCGATTCTTATAACAAAAATATTCAATAATTTGGTTTTGGAAATTAGCAATAATAATCATATCAGCAAGTTCCTATTACGTGCATGCGCTTATATTTCCAATAAGTTTTCTGACAGTAAACACGATAATTATAACTTATTTTTTAATAATTAAAAGTTAATTTTGGTATACATTACTTGCATTAAATATCAAGTTGAATTCTTACTTCCACTTGCATCCTTATTGTTTAATGTTGAATGACATTAAACCAAAAATAATTCATTTTATTTTTTCATTTCATTTTTTTCATATTGTAAATTTTTCATTTCATCAATTTCTTTAAAATTTTTGTTGCCTAGTGTAAATTCTATTTTTCGTATATTTACAATCGTACAGTTCATCAAATTATTCATTTCATTTAATGCTTGACACATCAATTCAACCGTCGAACGGAACGGACGTGTTTTTTTAATAGCGGATAAAATCATCGTAATAAGTACCTACTATGAATTTCAAGTGTGGTGGGATATTAGGCCACCATGCAGAGAAATTCAAAGACATCCACTGGGTTGCTAACTTCAGGGCCCAGTGGACGGGTATCGACTGGAGTTATAAATTTGGGCAATGACCAAGAGTTAGGCCCAATTAGTCGACCTGTAGACGGGTCGACAGGTGGCGACAATTTGACAAGTCGAACCTTTTCCAAGGTAACGGCATCAAAAGGAGGTAATCCCTCACGAAAGAGATTCAAGGAACGCAGAAATGCTTTGTTTATCCTAAAGAAATTAGGATCAGTCGACCCAAGCACGTTGTCGGCTAAACAATGCGATTCCTTAAAATGGGCTCAATGAATTCTTGAGGCTGGAAAAAGGGAATGATCACCGGATGAGCTGCCATCCTCAAAAAGGGATCAACGATCGTTTGCCTCAGTTGCTAAAGACAGTCTTGTGATGGCTATCATAAACAAAGGAGCATTGGACGGTATGGTTCCAAAGCAAAAATGGGGGGAAATTGAGAATGCTTTGTCTGGCGTCTACTCACAGGTGCTGGAGAAGTTTCCCGGCCCAGATCCTCGACACCAAGAGGCTAGTTGGTATAAAGGACGATTTAAGCTAGTCGCATTTGAGGACCAGAGGTCTATAGAATGTTTTAAAGCTGCTCTGATACTAATTGGTGAAGTTTGGGAAGGAGCTGCTCTAGAGTTAGTCGAGAAGAAGGACATACCGGCTAGACTTAGAGCACATGCGTGGATACCTGCAAACCCTTCTGACCCTGAATCCATTCTAAATAGACTGAAACGATGCAATCCAGATCTTCCAACAGCTGATTGGAAGGTTGGCCGTTTGGATGAAGTGGATGGACCAAGACGGCATGCAGTGTTTATATTGAACACTCAGTCTTTGCCACATCTAGCAAAGTCACAGGGCCGTGTATGTTATGGCTTTCATTATATCCAAATGAAGGTATATAAAAACGATCAGCTAAAGGATTCAGAAATGGACAAGCCTCTGTCTGAATCAGAAGTAAGCGGATCCTCTTGCGAAGTCGAGGGAGATACCAAAGTTGAAGACATGGATAGACACCGTATGCGAGAGGAGGTTTCTATTGCCTCAGAACTCACCAAAGTTGAACCTATGGTTATTGCGAGAGTCACCGAGATCTCTGAAGAGGATATTCTTGATGACTCGACTGAAGCGGCTGATGTGACGGTTGTTGAAAATCTCGATGGTCCTACGGATCCTCCAGATAAATCTTCATCATTGTAAGGCTGCATGTGCTGCCTTAAAAGTTCTCCTGATGAAAGGGGACATTGATATAGTTCTTATTCAAGAACCATATGTTTATAGAAACAAAATATGTGAATTAAGTACTCCGGGGTTCAAACTATTGCAGTATACTGGTAATGATGTAAATCGAGCCTGTATAATTGCTAAAACCGAGCTCAACTTGTTTCTGCTTCCTTCAATGTGCAATACAGACACTGTCGTTGCCAGTTTAGAAATAGTCAAATGCAAATATTGGGTATCTTCGGTCTACATGGGACATGACAGGGAGATGCCTCCATATGCCGTTAAGACCTTAGTGGAGGAGTCACTGAAAACAAAGACGAAACTCTTGGCTTCGCAAGAACTGAATGAAATGATATCTGAGTGGCAGGTTTTAAGTGAACACAGCTTCTCAGATCATCGCTACATCAGTTTCAAATTTGATGTTCATATCACCAAGACCATATTTCCGCCAAATGTTAGGAAAGCTGACTGGAATAGGTATAGGGAATCGTTCAATATGATGATACCGGAAATAACAGAGACAAATATGAGAAATGTGCAAGATATCGAACACACAGTGGAGCGGATTACTAAGGTCTTCAACATCTCACTGAAAGCTGCATGCCCTAGAGGAAAGCCAAGGGGGAAACATCGACCACCATGGTGGTCGAGAACTGAGAAAGGCTCAGCATAACTCTTGGAATGATTACTGCAGCAGTATTGAGAATACGTCCGAGGCTTCCAGACTACGGAAGGTTCTAGCATCCACCAACTCCGCTCCAGGTTTCATTAAAACATCGGAGGGCAATTGGACAACGTCCAGTGAGGAGACACTGGAGGTACTATTGGACACACATTTTCCTGGAAATCAGACGGTTGAACCATGTACTGGCGGTGCCACAGTTGCTCAGCGGTCGTTTCCTGTCGAGGAAATTGTATCGGAAACTAGAATAAGATGGGCGCTAAATAGCTTTGGACCATTCAAATCCCCCGGACCTGATGGAATTACTCCGGCGGAGTTACAAGCTGTAACTGACAAAATTATCCCCTGGTTGTCGGTGATATATAAAGGATGTATCAACTTATCATATATCCCAGGAAAGTGGAGGGAAACAAAAGTCGTTTTCATACCTAAAGCGGGAAAAGCCTCTCACTCGAGGGCGAAGGATTTCCGACCAATCAGCTTATCCTCATTCCTACTTAAGACTCTGGAGAGGATGATAGATATTTATCTTAGAACTAGCATCGATTCAAGTTTGTTCTCGAAACGACAGCATGCATACTCGAAGGGCAGGTCTACTGAGACCGCACTACATGAACTAGTCAGCTTTATTGAAAGCTCACTATCTGTCAAAGAATACACAATCGTGGCGTTTCTAGACATCGAAGGGGCGTTCAATAATGTCCATCCGAGCTCGATATTAAATGGACTGACAACTCTGAATGTTGATTCATGTATACTCAGGCTGTTAGACGAACTGCTAATGAAGAGACGTATTTCAGCCACACTAGGACAAGCAAACATACATAGGTATGTGAACAGAGGCACTCCCCAAGGAGGAGTTCTATCACCTCTTCTTTGGAATGTTGCTATAAATAGCCTTCTGGTTACTCTAGAAAAAGAAAGGATAAAAGTGGTGGCATACGCAGATGATGTGGCTCTGGCAGTCAGGGGAAAATTCCCATCCACAATCAGAGATATTATTCAGAGGGCCCTCCGGATGACTGAGAAATGGGCGAAAGGCAATGGTCTTGGGGTAAATCCTGCAAAGACAGAATTAGTCATGTACTGCAAAGATCGCAAAACTCCCACGGTTAGGCCTATTTCCTTAGGGGGTATTGAAATTCCCTTTGGTGATTGTGCAAAATACCTTGGCGTTATTTTGGACAGGAAGCTGAACTTTAAGCTTAATATTGAAGAAAGGGCGAGAAAGGCAACTGTAGCTTTGTACTCGTGCAAAAAGCCAATAGGAAAAAAAGTGGGGACTAAAACCGAAAATTGTGCATTGGCTATACACGGCAGTAATTAGACCTATAATGCTATATGGTGTTGTAGTCTGGTGGCCGGCACTTCAGAAACCGACTTGTTTAGATAAAGTTCAGCGCATGGCGTGTTTGTGTATTTCAGGCGCATTCAGCAAGACAGGAACAAATTCCCTTAATGTCATGCTGCATCTATTGCCTTTAGACATTTTGGCCAAACAGTCAGCTGCAACAACGGCTGTGCGGTTGCGCGAACTATCGCTGTGGTCGGAAAAAGGTTACGGTCACAGTTCTGTCCTCAAAATAATGCCAGATGTGCCTAACGTAGTGGATTACACTTTGGCGAGTCCACTTTTCGACAAAAAGTATGAGACTCTAATCCCCAACAGTGAGGCGTGGTGCACACAGACCCCGGGGAATAAAGAATATATAGATTTCTACACTGATGGCTCCAAATTGGATGGACAAGTGGGGTTCGGAATATATTCTAATGATCTGGAACTTCGAATAGCGAAAAGATTACCTAATCACTGTAGTGTTTTTCAGGTTGAAATATTAACAATAAGCGAGGTGGCGAATTGGCTGAGAAGTAATGTTCCAAAAAATGTGGGCATTAATATATACTCAGACAGTCAACCTGAAATAAAATCCTTGGACTCTGTGTTCCTCAACTCGAAAACGGCCATCGACTGCCGCAAATCTCTCAATGAGATGGCTGAGCAGTACAATATTCACCTAATATGGGTGACTGGCCATAGGAACATACCGGGGAACTGCGAAGCGGATGAGTTGGCAAGGCTAGGGACTACCTTACATATTCCAGGGGAACTAGAATTTGTTGGTATGCCCCTAGCTACCTGCAAGCTCATGCTGCGTGAGAAGGCTGTTATGATGGCAAATGTTCGATGGGAGAATTGCAAGGGTTGTAACGACACCAAGCAAATGTGGCCCCATTTCAACTTAAACCGCACACTAGATATGCTAATGTTCTCGAGACGTCAGATATCACTCCTGATATCTGCTATAACGGGTCGCTGCCTGATAGGCGATTTTGCAAAAACTATTGGCGCGAAGTATAATGACTATTGTATGAGCTGTCATGATGCGGAGGAAACAGAATCAATTAAACACCTCTTGTGTGAGTGTCCTGCATTTGGTGTAAAGCGCAAGCAACTTTTTGGAGCATATAGCTTCAGATTACTGGCGGATTTGGAAAACGTTAACTTAAGCAGTCTGCTAATGTTTTTGGAACAATCTGGTTGGTTCAGCAAAGAAAAATAATCGAGAAGGTTCAGCGGTTATAACTAGAAGTGCCCATATGTAATAGGTACTTTTAGTTAATGTGGTATCACAATGGACTGAATAGTCTAAGTGAGCCTGAATCTTAATCGGGCTGCCACTTTAACCTAACCTAACCTAACCTAATGCTTGACGTTTGTTTTCATTCCTTATTAAAATAACTGTTACAAACAACAACAACAATAACAACACTCAACGTCATCTACAGCCAGTGTAGAGAGTGAGTGTTGCAATTGTTGTTGTTGCAAAAGATAATTTCTTCTTTGCTTTGCCCTTGACCAACATAAAGGGAAGCAAGAAGTTCAGTAGTCGTTAAACCCTTGCATCGGTCGCGTTAATCAAACAAACAAGTGTATAAAATAAATTAGACATTAACATAACAAACAAAATCAAAAGAAATAGACATTAAAGAACAAAGTGAACCAAATATCATAGAGAATTCTAATATACAAATTAAATTGTACATATATAGTGAAAATAAATAATAAAACATTATGAAATAAAAACCAAACAGACATAAGTGTTATACATTAGAAAGGCAAAGTGTGGTAAAATCGGACGGACATAATGACATTTCTAGAGGTCAAAGTCAACCTCAAATATACAGTGAAAATTGGAAGGTCTATACCGACCTAAGAATTCACCCCCATCAAAACCCCATATAAATTTAGTGGGGATTTACGCCCCCACTAAACACTTATATTCGTTTTATGCCGTTGTAGATATTTGGTATAAAAAGGTTATTAAGGAGTCTAATTTTAGTAGCAACCTTTTGAAATTTCTGTTAAAATTTAACCCAATCAGAGGCAAAAAAATAGTTAAGCACTATAATATATGGTATTATATACTTTGCAAATTGTGGAAAAATATAAATGGGAAATACATATTTAAAGGCCTGGTTATGCATCCAAAAATGGGTCGTAACCGTAGCGTGGCATGTCAGCTGTTTGTATCAGCTGATCATCGAAGAAAAGTGCGTTTAGCGTGAAAATATATTTCATTGTGTTGTTTTCGATTAAGGTGAATATTAAGTTCGAGTTTAGCCGTTAAAATCGTAATTTTTCACGATTACTTTTCTTTAAAAATCCATTTTAAGGAATACAAACTTTGTTAAAATTTGCTTCAAGTTATAATAAAATTCGCAACAAATATGTATAATTTTATGCCTTTTTTCTGATTTAGTTTTCACTTTAGCGGCTATATTCGAACTTAGTACTCATCTTAAAATGGACGATGAGAAATTAATATTTTTCGTGAAATTTATTTTAAATGTAAAAAACAAACTTTTTTTGTGACAGTTCTTGATAGTTTGCTACGTTTTTTTTTTCAAGTTGGCTAATTGCCTAAACATCATAAGTTGCCGTTATGTTACGGCTACGCTACATTTTTAGATGCATAACCAGACCTTTACTTCGACAAACTGATCTCTCCATCATACGTTGATAAATAAATACACATTCTCTTGCTCTATTTTCGGTCCTTCTATGCACCGTTCGAAACTATTCAATTTCAAACACAAAGGTGATTAAATCAATTAAATGTTTAATTGGGAACGAAAAAACGGGAACGTTTGTAATTGAATTTTTTTCCCGAATTTATTAACAATTTAATTGAGTACCCTTTATGTACTACACACAAAAAAAATTGATTTCAATCACGAAAATCACGGATTCATTTTTTTAATTGAAATCAAAATGCTCAGTATCAACCACACATTTTGATTGAAAACCAACAACATATTTCTCAACCGTCGAACTGAACGGACGTGTTTTTTAATAAAGGATTATTTCATAGTAATAGGTACCTATTACGAATTTCACGTATGGTGGAAAATTAAACCACCATGCAGCGAAACTCAAAGTCATCCACTGGGTTGCTAACTTCAGGGCCCAGTGGACGGTTATCGACTGAAGTTATCGATTTGGGCAGTGACCAAGAGTCAGGCCCAATTAGTCGACCTGTAGACGGGTCGACAGGTGGCGACACTTTGGAAAGTCGAACCTTTTCTAAGGTAACGACATCAAAAGGAGGTAATCCCTCACGAAAGAGACTCAAAGAACGCAGAAATGCTTTGTTTATCCTAAAGAAATTAGGATCTGTCAACCCAAGCACGTTGTCGGCTAAGCTATTCCTTAAAATGGGCTCAAAGAATTCTTGAAACTGGCAAAAGGGAGCGATCACCGGATGAACTGCCACCCTCTAAACGTGATCAAAGATCGTTTGCCTCAGTTTCAAAAGACAGCCTTGTGATGGCTATCATTAATAAAGGAGCATTGGACGGTATGGTTCCAAAGCAAAAATGGGGCGAAATTGAGAACGCGATGTCTGGTGTCTACTCAGAGTTGCGAAAAAAGTTTCCCGGACCAAGTCCTCGACGGCAAGATGCTGAATGGTATCAAGGACGATATAAGTTAATAGCATTTGCGGACCAGAGGTCTATGGATTGCTTTAAAGCTGCTTTGATGCTAATTGGTGAAGTTTGGGAAGGGGCCGCTTTGGAGTTAGTCGATAAAAGACATACCGGCTAAACCTAGAGCACATGCATGGATACCGGCAAACCCTCCTGATCCTGAGTCAATACTAGAGAGACTAAAAGAATGTAACCCAGATCTTCACGCAAAAAAATAATTCTTTCCTCCCAAACGAAATTTTAGACAAACAAAGTTCGTTTCTCATTTGCTTTTCGTTGAAAGGAAGTGTATTTGGAAGAAAAGTATTTTTTTTTTGTGATAAACGTTTATTCTTTTCCAGGATGTAAGAACAATTTCATAAAGACTAACTCAAAAATTTTTTTTCTGGCATTTTCCCTCACATCTGCATTTTCCCTCACATCTTTCTCACTTCCACAAATTTTTTTAGTTCTTAGCACCTTTTTCTGTAACACAAACAATGTAGAAGAAATTATACGATTTTATAAATTTTTAAAATTTTGTTTTACCTTTCGCCTGGACGGAGAATCGAACCGCGGACCATGCAATTTGTAAGCAAACACACTGTCCACTGAGCCATGTAGCCGTTATTGTCATCAATAGACAATTACCCATATAACTAAGTTATATGTATATAGCATAGCTTGCGGCGCCCACGAGCCGATTAAACAAAGTTTATTTAACAGAAAAATACATTTAGTTGGGCACCGTGGAGCAGTGGTTGCTACGTCTGACTTGCATGCCAAGGGTCGTGGGTTCGATCCCTGCTTCGACCAAAGTTTTTTTTTTTTTTTACATATATTCCAGATATGATCGGAAGATTCCGAAAAAATTTTCAACATTACATTCTACTATATTAAATTTTTACTATGAACTGTAAAATGTGTCTTATTAAAGACCTAAATTTAGAAAAGAACAGTGTTTGATATAAACGAAATAGACTGTGTTGTTGGTTCAAAAATAACTTTTTTTATTGAAAAAATAAAAATTTTGTAACAAACGAATTTTTTTGGTGATAAAAGTGTATACTTTTCGAAGCAATTCAAAAAACTCTAACAAAAGAAAAACGTTTTCGGTACACGTTTTCCAAACGTTTTTTTTCTTTGCGTGTTCCAACCGCCGATTGGAAGGTTGGTCGTTTGGATGAGGTGGATGGACCAAGACGACATGCGGTGTTTATATTAAACATAGAGTCGCTGCCACATCTAGCCCAGACCAAAGGACGTGTAAGTTATGGTTTTCATATGTTTTCGATCAACCAAAGGATTCCGAAACGGACAAGCCTCCGGTAGAGTCAGCAGTGAAAAAATCTCCTAGCGAAGCCGAAGGAGACATAAAACCTGCAGACTATGGCGAAAATCATATGCGGGAAATTTCTAAAGGCTCAAACCTCACCAAAGCTGAACCGCGGATTGTTGCGAGAGTAACCGAGATCTGTGAAGAGGAAGCCCTTGATGACTCAATTGAAGCGGCTGATGTGACGGTGGTTGACAATTTGGATGGTTCTACGGTTCCTCCAGATAAATCTTCACCATTGTAAGGCCGCTTGTGCTTCCTTAAAAGTTCTCCTGATGAAAGGAGACATGGATATAGTTCTTATTAAAGAACCATACATATATAAGAACAAGATCTGTGAATTAAGCACTCCGGGTTTCAAACTTTTGCATAATACCGGTAAAGATATAAATCGAGCATGTATAATTGCTAAAAACTAACTTGTTTCTGCTTCCTTCATTGAGCAATGCAGACACTGTCGTAGCTAGTCTAGAGATATCCAAATGCAAATACTGGGTATCTTCGGTCTACATGGGACATGATAGGGAGATGCCTCCATATGCCGTTAAAACCTTAGTTAAGGAGTCACTAAAAACAAAGACAAAACTCATTATGGGATGCGATGCAAATGCACATCATAGTATTTGGGGAAGTAGTGATACTAATGCAAGGGGAGAGTCGCTAATAGAGTTTATTTTGCGTACTAACCTGGTAGTTTGCAATAAGGGAAATGCACCAACCTTCGTCACCAAAAACAGGCAAGAGGTGTTGGACGTTACATTGACCTCTCCGGACCTGAATGATAAGATATCTGAGTGGCAAGTTTGAGGGAACATAGCTTCTCAGATCATCGCTACATCAGTTTCAGATTGGCTGTTCGTACTTCAAAGACCATATTTCCCCCAAATGTTAGGAAAGCTGATTGGAAGAGGTATAGGGAATCGTTCGAAATGATGATACCGGAAATACCAGAGACAAATATGAGCACTGTGCAAGATATCGAACAGGCAGTGGAGCGGATTACTAAGGCCTTCAACATCTCACTGAAATCTACATGCCCTAGAGGGAAGCCAAGGGGGAAAAATCGACCACCATGGTGGTCTACGGAGTTAAGTAATATGAGGAAACCCTGCAGGAAGCTCTTTAACAAGGCAAAGTCCACTAGAGCCCCTGAGGATTGGGACACTTACAAGATGAATCTGAGAGAATACATACGAGAACTGAGAAAGGCTCAGCATAACTCTTGGAATGATTACTGCAGCAGTATTGAGAATACGTCCGAGGCTTCCAGACTACGGAAGGTACTAGCATCCACTAACTCCGCTCCAGGTTTCATTAAAACATCGGAGGGCAATTGGACAACGTCCAGTGGGGAGACGCTGGAGGTACTATTGGACACACACTTCCCTGGAAATCAGACGGTTGAACCATGTTCCGGCGGTGTAACAGAGGCTCAGCGATCTTTTCCTATCGAGGAAATTGTGTCGGAATCTAGAATAAAATGGGCTTTAAATAGCTTTGGACCATTCAAATCCTCCGGACCAGATGGAATTACTCCGGCGGAGTTACAGACAGTGGCTGAAAGAATTATCCCCTGGTTGACGGTGATATATAAACGATGTGTAAACTTAGCATATATTCCAGAAAA
Source organism: Haematobia irritans (assembly GCF_050003625.1). NCBI lineage: Eukaryota > Metazoa > Arthropoda > Insecta > Diptera > Muscidae > Haematobia > Haematobia irritans. The sequence continues at coordinate 76,965,600 of NC_134400.1, read as the reverse complement.
GTGGAGGGAAACAAAAGTCTTCTTCATACCTAAAGCAGGAAAAGCCTCTCACTCGAGGGCGAAGGATTTCCGACCAATCAGCTTATCCTCATTCCTACTTAAGACTCTGGAGAGGATGATAGATACACACAAAAAAATTTTTTTCTGATTCAATCACGAAATTAATTGATCCAATTAATTTTTTAATTGAAATGTCTTCAATCACGAAAATGATAGTATCAATCACTGTTTTAATTGGGCATAGAAACAATTCTTGATTAAAAAATTAATTGATTTCATTAACAAATTTCAATTAAGTTTTTAATTGATTCAATTAAAAACTTAATTGACGTTGATTGCAAAACTCAATTAATTTAGTAATTAAACAAAGGTAACTATTTTCAATTACATTCTGAATTGGCTTAGAATTTTTAGTTGGATTAACAATTGTTTGAAAAAAAATTAATCAAAAATTTAATCACTTTTGTAACTGACTTAGTCTTCCGAATTTGATTAAAAGTTAATTGTACCAATTAACTTTTTAATTAAAAATTTTAAAATTTTCAATCATTGACTAAATTAACTTAATGTTTCTATCTTGATTAAAAAGTTAATTGTACCAATTAATTTATTAATTGAAAAAAATTTCAACTTCAATTAACTTTTTAATTGGAAATATTTTGGTGATATTTTTTTCTGTGTAGTCATTCGCAGATGCAACTAAAACTTGGATGAGTACATTATGAACCCAAACGCAAACCCAGAATAGTTTGAAATTGCGAATTAGAGATGTAAAACTAGAAGAGTATTGAATACAATATAAAAGCATTTTATTTTCATCCCATTTATCTACCTCTACGATAAATTAAATTAAAAAATGTTCACAATTTATTTTATTCAAAATTATGTTTACGACTTTTGCGACATTCGTATTATACGTATGTCGTAAAAGTCAGAGTTTGTGACTGGTTGGAAAGTCGACATTTTCAAATTTAATAAAAGTCAGACTTTCCGCCCTATTGATTCTGATTACATTCCCTAGTCAGGGGTCTCTTTTGGTTTCGAAAATATTTTACATTTAATTTTTTAATTCGTCTGCAAATTCAGCACATTAGAGATACGAAAAATAGAAAAACTCGAAGCGTATTTGATTTTTTATAAACCGAATATTGGTATCGGTCAAAACTGGTATGGTAAGAACGAAACATGATTAACTTTTATTGTACTTACAACTAGGATACATACCATATTTACCAAATTTTTTTTCTCAAAATTTTATTTCGATAGAAAATTTTGTCAAAATTTTATTTCTATAGAAAATTTTGTCAAAATTATATTTCTATAGAGAATTTTGTCCATATTTTATTTCTATAGAAAATTTTATTAAAATTTTATTTCTATAGAAAATTTTATTTCTATAGAAAATGTTGTCAAACTGAATTTATCGGCTTTTTTTGTTTAATATATACCGCGTATGGGCTAACTTACAATTGAGAAGTCGGTGTTAAGAAGTTTTAAGATACCTAGCCACCGGCTAGTGTTACCGCAACCCAGGCAATTCGATTGTGGATGACAGTCTTTAGTAGAAGTTTCTACCCAATCCATGGTGGAGGGTACATAAGATACATAAGATTGTTTATTAATAGTATTCAGTGTATATAGGATAAATTTTGAGAAGTTGTCAAATATTCCACACCTTTATAAAGACGGGCTAAACCTTTCTGTTATCGTATTCCTTCTGCGAACAATAGAAAGCGAATATATTTATGGTGCATCTGCCCAATTTCATTGAAATATGGACAAATAGACCATTGAAAATGTTATGAGATATATAGTTTTGAATGAAATTCGTAAAATGTAGTTCCTAGGATTCTGACGTAGTCGATAGCCAAGAATAAATAGAAAAAATCTACCTAAAATCATTAAATGTCACAAAACGCATTGCTAATATAGAAATTAAAAAATAAATAATGTTAAAAAACGCATGTACAACAAATATAATCTGATTATCGTATTTAAAAATTTCTTTTATTATTTTTTTCTTAACTAAGACAATTTTTATCAAAAAATGATTTAGAACTAATAAATCAAGTGATAAAATAAAATAAAATAAAATAAAAAAAAACATGTGTAAGGATGATGACGAGAGTACGATTTATGTAAAAAATAACTATATTAATGTTTTCGGTTTTCTTTCTTTATAGTGTGTATATAGTTAAAACTTTATAAAATGGCCATACATTTATAAAAATATGTTTTTAAAACTAGATTAGTATGCACAATTTATAATGTGGGAAGATAAACATTTCTAAAGAAATTTGATTTTTTTTCTTGTTAATATTGTTAGGGCAATCGAATATATCAATATATACATAAATATATGTATACACAATTATGTTTGAACTTTATACTTATTTTTGTTTTTTTTACAATAGTGCTTAGCCATTTTGCCCGAAATGTACAAATAATGTACACATATATGTTTAAAGTACTTTTTGTTTTTGAGAAAGAATTTTTTACACAAATGATTAGTGAAATAAATTTTATTCTTTGTGTTATAATTGTGTGTATATGTAATGCTCTATTGGTCAGAGTTTTGTTTTTTCCTTTTTTTTAAATAACTATAAAACAGATTCCGAGAGTTAGAGAAAAAGTATTTTGCTCCTTTTTGTAACAAATGCATAGTAGTTAAGTTTTAAAATTAAATCGTTTATCTTTTGTTATTGTTTACATTCAAAATGTCCCTGTAGTTATTATAGAAACGTTGTTTTTATTAAAATTATTAACTTTAAAGATAAATATTTTCAATAGAGAATCGTATTACTCCGAGGTTTGCAAAAATTTGATTTCTATTTACCAAAAACAAAACAACAAAACTTTGCAATACGTCTTGTCTGCTATAAATTAAACCACCATTTTATTAGCTTCTTTTTCAATGAAATAGAAAATGCTACAATTGAGATCTGTTCTTTTTTTTGTTTACGGCTAAAATTGTACCTTCAGCAGATAGCAGAAAGATAATATAATAACAAGCTTAAGAAAGCGCTCGCACTATAGTTCAATAATTACAACATACACAGAAAACTATTTGTTTGCCTTCGATCACGAATTAAGTTATTCAATTAATTTTTGACTGAAATTGCTTCAGTTGATTGACAATATCAATCATACACATCAATTAAAAAATTGATCGATTTTTGTTTTCAAGTGAATGATTTTTGTTTAATTGACTCAATCAATAAATTTTTTCAATTCAATATTTTTTTCTGTGTACAAAAAACTCAAAACGTTATCAAATTGGCAAATCCAATTCGAGTTATTACTGTAAAGGTCCGGCGACATTTCTCATAGTTTCTACATATTTACGTCATTAGATTACTCTTTATGATACACGTTAAAGACATGTTGTTTGATTAGAAATTTTGATTTTATTCGATCTTTCTTTTATCCAATAGAAAATAATTAATCAAGCTTGAGATCGTTTTTTGTATGTATTGGTTTTTTTATTTTTCAATATTTCGCAATTACATTGAATTGCTTCATCAGGAGTCGATCTACAATAAAAGTGGTTTGATAATTTTCAATCATGACATGTTGAGAAAGAATCTTACATGTCATGATTAAAAATTATCAAACCACTTTTATTGTAGATCGACTCCTGGTGAAGCAATTCAATGTAATTGCGAAATATTGAAAAATAAAAAAACCAATACATACAAAAAACGATCTCAAGCTTGATTAATTATTTTCTATAGGACATGTTATTTGTTTTTGGAAATGCATAGTTTTATGCAGTCCTTGAACAAGCTAGATTCCTTGTGTCGACCCTAGTATGTAGAAAGGAAGGAAGGAAGGCATTAAAACGGCTAAACCTAGGGAAAATGCTGAGCACATTCGAATCTAACGAATATTTTTCGGATTTTCTACTTTTGTAATTTCGAAAAAGTCTAATATAGATTTTTGTAAAGATGGACTTTTTGATTTTTTTGGAAAAGTCGACTTCTTCCTCCACTTTTGTAATTTTGGAAAAGCCGAATAATAGTTTTTTGAAAAGATGGATTTTTAGATTTTTTTTTTTCAAAATTTCGACTTCTCCATTTTTTAATGTTATAAAAGCCTAAACTTTTCATGTGTTATTGGTATATAAAAAGTCTCACAAGTTTAAAAGAAAACTGCATAAACCTTAACATTTTTCTTCTTATACGTAGGAAATTTTTACTAACCTACAATATTCGCTCTCATAACTTGGACATTTTTACTAACCTACAATATTCGCTATCATAACTTGTCCCCAAAATATTTATTTTATATGATGATCATATAACAAAGTGTTGTGGATGGAACTTCTCATATGATCGATTTTGGCCAGTACAAAAAAGTCTAATTGACCAACCAAAAGTCGATACGAATCGTGTTTCAAAAAATACGAAAAGTTGATGTGCGATTTTTTTGAATCCCTAATTAAAGTCATCCCTAAAGTCATCGCTGAAAAATATTTTGAAGTTTATCGGAAGCAGAATTTGAAACCGTGACTAACTACACAAAAAACAAATTCTGATTCAATCACGAAATTAATTCATCCAATTAATTTTTTAATTGAAGTGTCTTCAATCACAGAAATGATAGCATCAATTAAAAAATTAATTGAAGGTCAATTAAAAAATTAATTGATACTATTAATTTTTGTGATTGATTTTGTTTCAATTAAAAAAATTGTTGAATCAATTAAATTTTTAATTGAATATTTTTTAAAACTCAATTAAAATTTTAATTGGAAAATTTTTCGTGAAAATGTTTTCTGTGTATTTATCTTAGAACTAGCATCGATTCAAGTTTGTTCTCGAAACAACAGAATGCATACTCGAAGGGCAGGTCTACTGAGACCGCATTACATGAACTAATCAGCTTTATTGAAATCTCACTATCTGTCAAAGAATACACAATCGTGGCGTTTTTAGACATCGAAAACTCCCATCCACAATCAGAGATATTATTCAAAGACAATGGTCTTGGGGTAAATCCTGCAAAGACAGAACAAGTCATGTACTGCAAAGATCGCAAAACTCCCACGGTTAGGCCCATATCGTTAGGGGGTATTGAAATTCCCTTTGGTGAGTGTGCAAAATACCTTGGCGTTATTTTGGACAGGAAGCTGAACTTTAAGCTTAATATTGAAGAAAGGGCGAGAAAAGCAACGGTAGCTTTGTACTCGTGCAAAAAGGCAATAGGAAAAATGTGGGGACTAAACCCAAAAATTGTGCATTGGCTATACACGGCAGTGGTTAGACCTATAATACTATATGGTGTTGTAGTCTGGTGGCCGGCACTTCACCAGCCGACAAGTTTAGACAAAGTTCAGCGTATGGCGTGCTTGTGTATCTCAGGCGCATTCAGCAAGACAGGAACAAATTCCCTTAATGTCATGCTGAGAATATGAAACCCCAACAACCATTGTTGTTAATTTTATTCTATACGAATACACCTTTGAAATATCTCAGAAAAGGACTCCCACGATCACTTAAATTTTGTCGACATATGTTAGTATTAATGTGGTAATATAGCAAATGCCTCACGAAAAATAGTAAATAAACGCTTTATTCCATAAAATTGTTTACTATATTAAACTCTATTGCTATTTATTTCAGATCCAATATTACAACGCATATGTGGAAGACGCCAACAATAAGATGAACATCAAAAAACTTGGAATGAATTCGCCCAAAAATAGTCATTATCCATATTGTCAAGAATGCAAAATACACGAATCTCGTTTTGTTTGCGCTGGATGTGGAAACCAATGGTATTGCAGCAAGGAATGTCAGGTAATATATTTCAAAGTGTGTATTGAAAGTTCCATAACGCATCGAATAAACCGGGAAATAAATTATATTGTAATGTTTAGGTTTTGATGACGTAAAATAATCGCTGTTATTTAAATTATCCCCCAAGTGGGTGGTGTTAGTTTGTATTATAAAGCCGGACCGTTAAATAACTGATCAGTGCCATAACAATTTCAATTAAATAAATCGAAAATAAAATAAGTATTTTGCATACCTCTATTTTTTATGTGAATATAAAATACAAATTTTGCTCTATTCTCATCGCTGCTATATATTATTGTAACACATATTATATTTACAAATGCAATTTAATGCGTGTTAGCCGATATGAACTGCCATTATTAATCATATGTCATATAATTTGATATGTGCAATATTGCATTAAATCCATTTTGTTACTACTAGGCACTTACCGACGAATATGAATCTTAAGTCGAACATTTTTATGCTGTGGAGATAGAAACGTAGAGTTTTATATAAATCGAGATCAACATAGAAGAAGCACAAGATGCAGGAGAAGATTCGTGTTGATCCTTGGCCTTGGTTAGAGATTCGTCTAACATTCAATCTGCCGGTTTAAAATGGTTACATGTATATTCCATGCGATAGTTTAGGATGAAATGCCATGTATTTAACTTCTCACGGGAGCCACCAGTGGTGCAATGGTTAACAGGCACGTCTTGCATACAATGGGTTCAAAACTTCAAACTTCTTCTTCAATCTTTTAAACTTCTTCAGTCTTTTACTTATTTGGGTCATGCCCTATTTTTTTCGCCGCCCTTCCTACAGTTACACTGTTCCACGATATTTGTGTTTACTGTACCCATTCATCCGTCCCGCGCATCATCTACGGGCTTTGCGTTCTCTACGTTCACTTCCCTTCCCTATATATATTGCGAATTGCGAAAACGCAATTATGGGATTCATATGGGAAAGCAGATGTAGGGCCCATCGTTGGACATATGCCGCTATATGCCGCTGAAGCAAACTATTCAAGGAAACGACAAGTAAAATTAGGTTTTGGTCATAATTTTGCGGTAATATGCCACAGAGATCTAACAGGGTGGCTGATAAGTCCCCGGTCTGACACATAGATGATGGCGTCGCTAGTATTAAATGCATATTATTTTTATATAGTACTAACCTTTAAATGATTCGTGTCAAACCTTGACGACTGTAAGTCAATTAGTTTGTGAGATAAAGCGTATTTTGTGAAGCAAACTTTTGTTATTGTAAAAACAATGGAAAAAAGGAGTTTCGTGTTTTGATAAAAGACTGTTTTCTGAAGGGGAAAAATACGGTGGAAGCAAAAACTTGGCTTGATAATGAGTTTCCGGACTCTGCCCCAGGGAAATCAACAATAATTCATTGGTATGCAAAATTCAAGCGTAGTGAAATGAGCACGGAGGACGGTGAACGCAGTGGACGCTCGAAAGAGGTGGTTACCGACGAAAACATCAAAAAAAAATCCACAAAATGATTTTGAATGACCGTAAAATGAAGTTGATCGAGATAGCAGAGGCCTTAAAGATATCAAAGGAACGTGTTGGTCATATCATTCATCAATATTTGGATATGCGGAAGCTCTGTGCAAAATGGGTGCCGCGCGAGCTCCCATTTGACCAAAAACAACAACGTGTTGATGATTCTGAGCGGTGTTTGCAGCAGTTAACTCGTAATACAACCGAGTTTTTCCGTCGATATGTGACAATGGATGAAACATGGCTCCATCACTATACTCCTGAGTCCAATCGACAGTCGGCTGAGTGGACAGCGACCGGTGAACCGTCTCCGAAGCGTGGAAAGACTCAAAAGTCCGCTGGCAAAGTAATGGCCTCTGTTTTTTTTGGGATGCGCATGGAATAATTTTTATCGATTATCTTGAGAAGGGAAAAACCATCAACAGTGACTATTACATGGCGTTGTTGGAGCGTTTGAAGGTCGAAATCGCGGCAAAACGGCCCCATATGAAGAAGAAAAAAAGTGTTGTTCCACCAAGACAACGCACCGTGCCACAAGTCATTGAGAACGATGACAAAAATTCATGAATTGGGCTTCGAATTGCTTCCCTTTCCACCGTATTCTCCAGATCTGACCCCAGCGACTTTTTCTTGTTCTCAGACCTCAAAAAGATGCTCGCAGGGAAAACATTTGGCTGCAATGAAGAGGTGATCGCCGAAACTGAGGCCTATTTTGAGGCAAAACCGAAGGAGTACTACCAAAATGATATAAAAAAATTGGAAGGTCGTTATAATCGTTGTATCGCTCTTTATTTATGTTGAATATTGTTATTATTTATGTTGAATAATAAAAAAGAATTTTGACAAAAAATTGTGTTTTTCTTTGTTAGACCGGGGACATATCAGCCAACCTGTTAATAAAATAATATCCAATAATACATTTCAGTCGTCTTACATGATTGATGCAGACTGATAGTAAGAGGCATTCTTGAAAGAGATTGCATCGGTTTTACTCTATTTACTGCCTGTTCATGAAACACAAAATCGACTCGGAGCGAATCGTTCGTATAGATTGAAACTAACATAACTTTAGATCTATTTGCTAGAAAATCCTGAAATTTGTCATGAACTCATTATTTTTGATTTACTATCGAACACCGTAACCAGTTCGAAATGGCTCAGAAGCTCCGGCTCATCACTTATAAAAAAAACAACTGAACAGCCCAGTTGTGTTGCTCTTGCTCTCGGAGCCCTATGAATAAAACGAATGAGCGGCATTGACAAATATGCTCTCTTCGAGCTAATTTAAACGAAAAATTCTTGCTCACACAGCTCGTTCATATGTAACACAAAAAATATGTAGTAGTATGTGTGACACAAATTGAAATTGGTGGTGTCATATGTGTATTGAGTTGAAATACAAATGAAATGGATGGAGACGGAAGATTTGATTTTTTTTAGTGTGTTCGTATACAATTTGTATATAACCCTCTAAATATTAAAACACGATAGTAAGTCCGTTTGGATGAAGTGGATGGGCCAAGACGGTATGCAGTGTTTATATTGAACACTCAGTCTTTGCCACATCTAGCAAAGTCTCAGGGCCGTGTATGTTATGGCTTTCATTATATCCAAATGAAGGTGTATAAAAACGATCAGCTAAAGGATTCAGAGATGGACAAGCCTCTGTCTGAATCAGAAGTAAGCGGATCCTCTTGCGAAGTCGAGGGAGATACCAAAGTTGAAGACATGGATAGATACCGTATGCGTGAGGAGGCTTCTACTGCATCAGAACTCACCAAAGTTGAACCTATGGTTATTGCGAGAGTCACCGATATCTCTGAAGAGGACATTCTTGATGACTCGATTGAAGCGGCTGATGTGACGGTTGTTGAAAATCTCGATGGTCCTACGGATCCTCCAGATAAATCTTCATCATTGTAAGGCTGCATGTGCTGCCTTAAAAGTTCTCCTTATGAAAGGGGACATAGACATAGTTCTTATTCAAGAACCATATGTTTATAGAAACAAAATATGTGAATTAAGTACTCCGGGGTTCAAACTACTGCAGTATACTGGTAATGATGTAATTCGAGCCTGTATAATTGCTAAAAACGAGCTTAACTTGTTTCTGCTTCCTTCAATGTGCAATACAGACACTGTCGTTGCCAATTTAGAAATAGCCAAATGCAAATATTGGGTATCTTCGGTCTATATGGGACATGACAGGGAGATGCCTCCATGTGCCGTTAAGACCTTAGTTGAGGAGTCACTGAAAACAAAGACGAAACTCATTATGGGATGCGATGCGAATGCGCATCATATTATATGGGGAAGTAGTGATACTAATGCAAGGGGAGAGTCGCTAATAGAGTTTATTTTGCGTACTAATCTGGTAGTTTGCAACAAGGGAGATGCCCCAACCTTTGCCACTAAAAACAGGCAAGAGGTTTTGGACATCACCTTGGCCTCGCAAGAACTGAATGAAATGATATCTGAGTGGCAGGTTTTAAGTGAATACAGCTTCTCAGATCATCGCTACATCAGTTTCAAATTTGATGTTCATACCACCAAGACCATATTTCCGCCAAATGTTAGGAAAGCTGACTGGAATAGGTATAGGGAATCCTTCAATATGACGATACCGGAAATACCAGAGACAAATATGAGCACTGTGCAAGTTATCGAACACGCAGTGGAGAGGATTACTAAGGCCTTCAACATTTCACTAAAAGCTGCATGCCCTAAGGGGAAGCCAAGGGGGGAAAATCGACCACCATGGAGGTCTACGGAGTTAGGTAATATGAGGAAATTGTGCAGGAAGCTCTTTAACAAAGCAAAGTCCACCAGAGCTCCTGTGGATTGGGACGCTTACAAGAAGAAACTGAGAGGATACAAGCGAGAACTGAGAAAGGCTCAGCATAACTCTTGGAATGATTACTGCAGCAGCATTGAGAATACATCCGAGGCTTCCAGACTACGGAAGGTTCTAGCATCCACGAGCTCCGCTCCAGGTTTCATTAAAACATCGGAGGGCAATTTGACGACGTCCAGTGAGGAGACGCTGGAGGTACTATTGGACACACATTTTCCCGGAAATCAGACGGTTGAACCATGCACTGGCGGTGCCATAGTGGCTCAGCGGTCGTTTCCTATCGAGGAAATTGTATCAGAATCGAGAATAAAATGGACGTTAAATAGCTTTGGATCATTCAAATCCCCCGGACCTGATGGAATTACTCCGGCGGAGTTACAAGCGGTGGCTGACAGAATTATCCCCTGGTTGTCGGCGATATATGTATATAGGATGTATCAACTTAGCATATATTCCACGAAAGTGGAGGGAATCAAAAGTCGTTTTCATACCTAAAGCGGGAAAAGCCTCTCACTCCAATGCGAAGGATTTCCGACCAATCAGCTTATCATCATTCCTACTTAAGACTCTGGAGAGGATGATAGATATTTATCTTAGAACTAGCGTCGATTCAAATTTGCTCTCGAAACGACAACATGCATACTCAAAGGGCAGGTCTACTGAGACCGCATTACATGAACTAGTCAGTTTTATTGAAAGCTCACTATCTGTCAAAGAATACACAATCGTGGCATTTCTAGACATCGAAGGGGCGTTCAATAACGTCCATCCGAGCTCGATATTAAGTGGACTGACAACTCTAAATGTTGATCCAGGTATACTTAGGCTGTTAGACGAACTTCTAAGGAAGAGACGCATTTCAGCCACGCTAGGATAAGCAAACATACAAAGGTATATGAACAGAGGCACTCCTCAAGGAGGAGTTCTATCACCTCTTCTTTGGAATGTTGCTATAAACGACCTTCTGGTTTCCCTAGAAAAAGAAAGGACACAAGTGGTGGCGTACGCAGATGATGTGGCGCTAGCAGTCAGGGGAAAATTCCCATCAACAGTTAGAGATATTATATAGAGAGCCCTCCGGATAACTGAGAAATGGGCGAAAGATAATGGTCTTGGGGTAAATCCTGCAAAGACAGAACTAGTCATGTACTGCAAAGATCGCAAAACTCCCACGGTTAGGCCCATTTCCTTAGGGGGTATTGAAATTCCCTTTAGGGAGTGTGCAAAATACCTTGGTGTTATTTTGGGCAGGAAGCTGAACTTTAAGCTTAATATTGAAGAAAGGGCGAGGAAAGCAACGGTAGCTTTATACTCGTGCAAAAAGGCAATAAGGAAAAAGTGGGGACTAAAACCAAAAATTGTACATTGGCTATACACGGCAGTGGTTAGACCTATAATGCTATATGGTGGCCGGCACTTCACCAGCCGACAAGTTTAGACAAAGTTCAGCGTATGGCGTGCTTGTGTATCTCAGGTGCATTCAGCAAGACAGGAACACATTCCCTTAATGTCATACTGCATCTATTGCCTTTAGACATTTCGGTCAAGCAGTCAGCTGCAACAACGGCTGTGCGGTTGCGCGAGCTATCGCTGTGGTCGGAAAAAAGTTACGGTCACAGTTCGGTCCTCAAAATAATGCCAGATGTGCCTAACGTAGTGGATTACACTTTGGCGAGTCCACTTTTCGACAAAAAGTTTGAGACTCTAATTCCCAACAGTGAGGCGTGGTGTAGACGGACCCCGGGGAATAAAAGATATATAGATTTCTACACTGATGGCTCCAAATTGGATGGCCAAGTGGGTTTCGGAGTATATTCTAAAGATCTGGAACTTCGAATAGCGAAAAGATTACCTGATCACTGTAGTGTTTTCAGGCTGAAATATTAGCAATAAGAGAAGTGGTGAATTGGCTGAGAATGAATCCTCCAAGCAATATTGGCATTAATATTGTTACGAATTTGATAATTATAGATATAAGTTTATTTAAATTAGTTTCCGTTAATTTAAAATTTAAAATTGTAACGATAAAATTTCGCTATCACTTGTTGGAATCATCTATTCATTTTCTAGTATTTTCCTGAATTTCTTTTATGTTCTTTTGTTTGCTTACCGAAATGTTAGTTCTTACTCTCTCATAGAATAACAACCCCTTTGCTTTGTTATTTTGCTTTCTCATTTCATCTCATTGTCTATTGTCATTGTTGTTGTAGTAATGCGAGCATATATCTATGTGAGTGTGTATGTGTTTGGCAGCCACCAGACGAATTACTTAAAGGTCGTAGATCCTTCTAGCATTGTCTAAGAATGTTCTGGCGTTGCCAGAATATTGTAGTGCTACCAGAATGTTCTCGTATTGCCACACCGTCATATATAAAAGCGCTCGCATGCTGCTTACGAGTCGGTCTTAATTAAAGCGTCAAACGAATAACTTCAGTGTGAACGAATTGTAAAGTGTGAAGTCATAGTAAATAAATTGTAGATTGTCGTTATTTAAAAGAACTGTGTTTTAATTGTCGGGTAATTAAAAACGCCTAAATATAAAAACGTAACAATTGGTGTCGGAAGTGAAATAACGGAAAAAAATCTACAATGAAGTTTGATGAGCTTCGTGTGGAAGACTTAAAAAAGGAATTGAGCAAACTGGAGCTGCCGACAACAGGCAATAAGGCCCAGCTTCAAAAGCGTCTACTGGAAGAGTTTGAACGGCGTAATATGGACATTGCGACGCATGAGTTTGATTATAAGGAAGACATTGATGAATCAATACTCGTCAATACAAGCAGTGTAGAAACTCCATCTGTGGCTTCGAGTGTTGTGGATTACACATCAATGCTCAATGTTTTGAGCAAAATGATGGAAGCAAATTCTAGAAAAATGGAAGAAAAATTCGATGAAAATTCTAGAAAAATGGAAGAAAATTCTAGAAAATTGCAGAAAAAAATGCCCTACAAATGGAAGCAAGTTCAAGAAAATTGGAAGAAAAATTCGACGAAAATTCTAGAATTCTCAATGAAAAACTACAACAAATTTCTGAAGGCATGGAAAAACGTGTGGACCATATAGAAAATCAAATTGTGGAATTGGATAAGAAAGTTCTTTCTGTGGATGAGAAAATTATGGTTCATGATGAGAAGTTTCTGCACATCGAGAAAAAAATGTCAGAGCTGGAAATTAAAGGTGGTCCAGTGCGCGTCATTGAGGGCTCAAAAATCAAAACTCCTGTTTTCGATGGCTCAACGTCATTTGATGTCTTCAAATTCCAATTCGAAATGGTTGCTTCTAGAAATTTGTGGAATGACGATGATAAAGCAATTGAACTTCTATTGGCATTAAAGGGCAATGCTGCTGATGTGATACAAAGCATTCCCGCTGCTTCTAGAAATAACTATAATGAAGTAATAGCGGCGCTTCAACGCAAGTATGGTGGAGAGCACAAGCAAGACATCTTTAGAATGGAATTAAGAGGTAGAGTCCAGAAATCAAACGAGACTCTACAAGACTTTGCAACAGAAGTTGAGCGGTTGGTGCTACTGACATACCCAGGAGAGAGTCACCCACTTGTGGACCGCATCAAAATTGAGACCTTTGTGAATGGCATTCGAGACCCAGACATAAAATGTGCAACATATGCGTCACAAAAGGCTACATTCGCAGAAACAGTAACATTTGCACTTGCGCAAGAAACTGCGAGATTGCTGGCACGGCCTCAAATTCACAAAGTACGCAGAGTAGAGACCGAGTGTGAAGAATCGAAATCTATCATTGACTCGATGAAAGAGGCAATGAAGCAGGTAATGCAAGAATTGAAACAGGATGCAACTAAATCCCGAATCAAATGCTATAACTGTGATAAGACGGGACATCTAGCTCGAGAATGCAAAGCACGACGCAAACGGTCAAGATCCACATCACCATCTCCATTAAACAATAACCATAAGAAGGTGACCCCACAGTCAAGTGAGTCACCTTTAAACTAAATCGAGCTAGTTCAGCGGGGCAAGAGCTGGCTCCCACAGACGATGGCCCCACCATCTCCATAGCAATAGTTCAACAGAAAAATAACAATTTAACTATTGCGGGTGTTATTAATGGCGACAAGCGTACTTTGACGTTGGATACTGGTGCATCAAAGTCTATCATTAGATCTGATTTAGTAAAAGGAAAATTACACCACTGATTGGAGTCAAGCTACGCACGGCTACAGGGGAACCCGCAACCGTATATGGAAAGGTCGCCGTAAAATTAACTATTGCTAACAAATCCGTTACTTATGATTTCATTGTGGCCGATATAATAGACGAAGTTATAATTGGAGCGGATTTCATGATTGCTTTTGGTATCAATCTGGATATGAAGCGTCGTGTAATGACATGGTGCGATGCCGAAATAACGGTAAACGTGGGCTATAGTGAGAATACACCCGTCAGACGTTTGACAACGAGCCAGTCAGAGTCTATACCACCGAATGCCGAAGCAATTATATGGGTTCCTATGAATGGAGATTGTGAAGTCGGCCAATTGTGGGTTGTTGAACCAGCAGAAAACAAAAGCAACAACATCTTGATAGCAAATGCCCTGGTAACAACGAACGAAGAGAGACTAATACCAGTTCGTGTCTTGAACTTGTCTGACAATCACGAGCAAATTGTAAAATTTTCTGACATTGGCAAATGTACACCAGCCGAGGCAATAGTCAATTTGGAAGGCAACTCATCAAAGACACATGGAGCAGTGAGAAAACATCTAGAAGCGTATGTCGAGGCTTGGTCACGTCATCTATCGCCGTCAGAGAGAAATAAAGCCAAGCAATTGTTGTGGAAAAACGCCTGTGCTTTTGCTTCTGAAAAGGGAAATCAAGGAAGAACATCTGTAGTGAAACATGAAATTAAAACCGCAGAAGAAAGGCCCATAAAACAGGCACCACGAAGTGTTCCCCTGGCAAAAAGAGACGAAGTTCAAAAGCTCATAAAGGAAATGACGGAGAGTGGAGTGATCGAGCCATCATCAAGTCCTTGGTGTTCCCCAGTTGTGCTGGTCAAAAAGAAAGATGGAAGTACCCGATTCTGCGTGGACTACAGAAAACTGAATGATGTCACCAAAAAGGACAGTTATCCGCTTCCACGCATTGATGACACGTTGGACACACTAGCCGGAACAACATGGTTTTCTACGCTTGATTTGCAGAGTGGATATTGGCAAGTAGAGATCGCCGAGAAAGACAAGGAAAAGACGGCTTTTGGCGTTAATGGCGGTCTCTGGCAATTCAATGTAATGCCGTTCGGGCTCTGCAACGCTCCGGCTACCTTCGAAAGATTGATGGAGCGGGTACTGAAGGGGTTGCACTGGAAGTCGTGCTTGATATACTTGGACGACATCATAGTGATGGGCAAAACATTTGACGAGCACCTTAAGAACTTGAAAGACGTTATCCAGCAATTGTCAGCCGCTGGTCTACGCCTTAACGCAAAGAAATGCTCCCTTTTCCAGCGGGAAGTTAAATACCTGGGTCATCATGTGACTGCAGAGGGCATATCCACCGATGAAGACAAAATCCAAGCTGTCAGAGATTGGCCACGACCCCGAAATCTCCACGAATTAAGAAGTTTCCTTGGGTTATGTACATATTACCGACGATTCATCCCAAACTTCGCCAGCATCGCCGCTAGTCTCCATAAATTGACGCAAAAAGGTCAGAAGTTCCAGTGGAGCGACGAACAGGAGGATTCATTCCAACATTTAAAAGAACTTTTATGTTCAGCTCCTGTTCTTGCGTATCCTATTCCGGGCGAAAAATTTGTTTTGGATACAGATGCTAGCGCGCATGGTATTGGAGGTGTGCTATCCCAACAGATAGACGGCAAGGAGAAGGTCATCGGATATTTCAGCCGAACGTTGTCCAAGCCCGAAAAGAACTACTGTGTAACGCGACGAGAGCTGCTAGCCGTCATAGAGAGTGTAAAACATTATCATAAATATTTGTATGGACAACACTTCTTGCTCAGGACTGATCACTCAGCTCTACGATGGTTGCTCCAATTCAAGAATCCGGAAGCTCAACTGGCACGTTGGATCGAGAGGCTCCAAAGCTATGATTTCAGTATCGAGCATAGAAAAGGTGGAAAACACGGTAACGCTGACGCCTTGTCACGTCGACCTTGCAGTATAGAATGTAAGCACTGCTCGAAAGCTGAACACAAGGAGGAGATTGTTGATATTCGGCTGTTACACGTCGAATCTGGAGTGGACTGGCCAACAGAACAGCGTAAAGATCCCATTTTGAACAAAATTATTTCGGCAAAGGAAGAGAACAAGAAGCCCAGTAAGAAAGACATCGCAGCCGAAAGTCCACTTATGAAATCATACTGGGCTCAATGGGATAGTTTAGTTCTAGTCAATGGATCCCTGCAACGTAAATGGGAAAGCGAAGATGGCAAGAGCAGCCGAAATTTGATCATCGTTCCAGATTCCAAAATATGAGATGTTTTGGCGGAGTTCCATAATGGTCCCAGTGGAGGTCATCTGGGAATAACCAAAACCGCCGAGAAAGTGAAGCAACGATTCTACTGGGTTGGATGCCAGAAATCAATTGCTGAATGGGTAGCCAATTGCGAGAAGTACATGAAGGCGAAAGGTCCAACAAGGAAAAGTCGAGGTCCTATGCAAGAATATAGACCAGGAGCCCCGTTTGAAAGAATAGCAATGGACGTGGCAGGCCCTTTCCCAGTAAGTGATTCTGGAAACCGTTATGTCCTTGTGGTCATGGATTACTTCAGCAAATGGCCGGAGGTGTATGCAATTCCAAACCAAGAAGCAAAAACGATTGTGGATGTTGTCAACAAAAACTGGATATGTCGCTACGGTGTGCCGTCCGAGATTCACTCAGACCAGGGAAGAAATTTTGAATCGGCCATATTCAAAGAGATGTGTGAATCCCTTGGTATCAAGAAAACGAGGACTACACCATTACATCCACAATCCGATGGCATGGTAGAAAGGTTTAATCGCACTCTGGAGGAACATCTTCGAAAAGTAGTGGACAACGGCCAGAGGGACTGGGGCGAGCATATACCAAAGTTTTTGCTGTCGTATAGATCTGCCATTCATGATTCCACCTCTCGAACACCTGCCAATGTTCTATTCGGAACTGAGTTGAAGTTGCCTGGTGATCTGATATTCGGTGCTAAACCTAATGAGCTCGCCATGGAAGAAAACAGAAACGACATCCCAAACACTTTCGGTGAAGTTCACGAATCAGTGCACAACAAAATAAAAATGGTCAGCAACAGAATGAAGGCGAGATACGATCGTGCTGTAAATACTGAAGGCTTCCAAGAAGAAGAATTGGTTCTGCTATTTAACCCGCAACGAAAGAAAGGATTGTGTCCTAAACTGCCAACACAGTGGGAAGGCCCATACAAAGTCATCAAGAAGATCAATGATGTTGTATACCGGATTCAGAAGGACGACAGCCCTAGATCAAAGATGAAAGTTGTACATCTGGAACGATTGGCTCCTTACGGAACAGGTTCTGTGCCTGTTCGGGACGAACAGGCTTAAGCGGGAGGCAGTGTTACGAATTTGATAATTATAGATATAAGTTTATTTAAATTAGTTTCCGTTAATTTAAAATTTAAAATTGTAACGATAAAATTTCGCTATCACTTGTTGGAATCATCTATTCATTTTCTAGTATTTTCCTGAATTTCTTTTATGTTCTTTTGTTTGCTTACCGAAATGTTAGTTCTTACTCTCTCATAGAATAACAACCCCTTTGCTTTGTTATTTTGCTTTCTCATTTCATCTCATTGTCTATTGTCATTGTTGTTGTAGTAATGCGAGCATATATCTATGTGAGTGTGTATGTGTTTGGCAGCCACCAGACGAATTACTTAATGGTCGTAGATCCTTCTAGCATTGTCCATTCTAGCGTTGTAGTGCTACCAGAATGTTCTCGTATTGCCACACCGTCATATATAAAAGCGCTCGCATGCTGCTTACGAGTCGGTCTTAATTAAAGCGTCAAACGAATAACTTCAGTGTGAACGAATTGTAAAGTGTGAAGTCATAGTAAATAAATTGTAGATTGTCGTTATTTAAAAGAACTGTGTTTTAATTGTCGGGTAATTAAAAACGCCTAAATATAAAAACGTAACAATATATACTCAGACAGTCAACCTGCAATAAAATCCTTGGACTCTGTGTTTCTCAACTCGAAAACGGCCATCGACTGCCGCAAATCTCTCAATGAGATGGCTGAGCAGCACAATATTCACCTAATATGGGTGCCTGGCCATAGGAACATACCGGGGAACTGCGAAGCAGATGAGCTAGCAAGGCTAGGAACTACCTTACATATTCCAGGGGAACTAGAATCTGTTGGTATGCCTCTGGCTACCTGCAAGCTCTTACTGCGTGAGAAGGCTGTCATGATGGCAAATGTTCGATGGGAGAATTGTAAGGGTTGTAACGACACCAAGCAAATATGGCCCCATTTAAACTTAAACCGCACACTAGATATGCTAGTGTTCTCGAAACGCCAGATATCACACCTGATATCTGCTATAACGGGTCGCTGCCTGATAGGCGATTTTGCCAAAACTATTGGTGCGAAGTATAATGACTATTGTATGAGCTGTCATGATGCGGAGGAAAAGGAATCAATAAAACACCTCTTGTGTGAGTGTCCTGCATTTTGTGTAAGGCGTAGGCAAATTTTAGGGGCATATAGCGGACCTGGAAAACGTTAACTTAAGCAGTCTGCTAATGTTTTTGGAACAATCTGGTTGGTTCAACAGAAGAAAATAATCGAGAAGGTTCAACGGTTAAAACTAGAAGTGCCCATATGTAATAGGTACTTTTAGTTAATGTGGTATCACAATGGACTGAATAGTCTAAGTGAGCCTGAATCGTAATCGGGCTGCCACTTTAACTTAACCTAACCTAAGTCACTATGAAAGTTTTAATGACTTCATTGATCGATTACTTTATTTGCAAACAGCTTAACCAGTCTCTTCATTGGTGTGAAAATATGTCCACGGCGAATTATCAATATCAATTTTTGTACGGCAAATTGCTGATTTTCAAAAATTTCGTTACAGGCAAAATTTTTGTTAATTTCCGTTATTTTAAAGCTTTTGTAAATTTTATATGTAAATGTCAATACCACATATTTCAACTACATTGAGTCAATTGTTAAGGAGATGCCACAAATTCTTGATTGTTTTTTAAACCGTTTTCATTTAATGGGCCTTAGATGGTTCTACACTGGACAGATTACCGCCTTCCGGGACGCTCCACATTTATGCTCATATACCCAATAATTTATTGACAGTTTATCGTAGAAATTTGTATGGTAATAGTAGATTTAACGTTTACGTTAACTTTCATGAATACAGGGCTTATTCTGAATTTTGTTAAACTGTTTCACATACTTTCATATTTGTTTTTGTTGTTTCCCTAAAAAATCTTTAAAATTTACAATATGGCATCTCAGTTATGTATACAAAACAAAGATAATTGAGAATAACAAGATTAAGCCTTGTGCTCTTATAAAGAGAAAACAAATGTCAAGGTGTAGAGGGCTATGAGAAAAAAATTGTTTTATTTGTATTTTTTTCCAAAGAATTCACATAAAACCATAATAAATATTTAACATACACATACGTTTTATTTTAATTTTTTAAATAATAGTTTTGGTATTGCTTTTGTGGGTTTTAATTCAGAAGTTAATTCAGAAGTACATTTTTGATTGAAATTTAGCAAACATAAAGGCTTTATTTCAATTAAAATGCATATTATTTTAATTGTATTCATTTTAATTCTACTTCTGTGAGACTATAACAATATTTAAATCATATTAGCTCTGTTTGCGTACTCGATACATTTTGATTACTATCACAAATTTTTACTGGTAGTCCTTCGTTTACAGTAAAAACTTGCAATTATCAGCTGGTTAATCATCAACAAATCCAATTGCACTAGAATTAGAAACTATAAATATCTTTCGTTTTAATTGGTTTAAAACCGTTGAATTAATGATAAATTCGTGATACTACTAATTTTACCCAAGAGAATAAAACCCACACTGAAAAAAAGCATACCCGGTTCGAAAGATTTTGTCTTTACCTTAAAAAATTTGGTCTTGATTCCGAGCCAAAGAAGCTTAGAATACAAGTAAGGATACTTTTAAGACACAATTCTCTTTTAAAATCGGGTTTTGTGTACTTGCTTCTAGGAAGCAAATTTTAATTTTTCGCATTTTCAGCTTTTTTCTTCATATGCTATCAAAGTCCTTTAAAAACAAGTTAACGACGACTTTATTTTCCAAATTAAGACTCGACTTCTAGTAGAAATTATGCTGTGTTTCAAGTAAAAAACGTCTTTAAAATAAAGTGTTGAAAAACATGTCCTATATTTGAACGATTTTTGCTTTGTAGTTAAGATGCAAAAAGACAACAAATTTAAAGACAATTTCATTAAATTTAAAGATTTTTTCTAAATTATTAAAGTCAAGATGACCTTAGCCCAAACATTTTTTCTTTCATGCTATGATATCCATTTTTAAATCAAATCACTTAATTATAAGGACAATACGACTTCATTGAAAAGTTTATCGACCTTTGGTCAAGGAAAAAAACTTTATACTAGAGAAATGCGTCTTCTATGCTAAGCAAAATTTGCATTCGTATTTTAAAGACATGAAATCTTTGACCCCACGACAATATTTTTTTCAGTGCATTCTTACTTTATACTGAATAACTTTTATTGGAAAATTACCTAAACAAACCTATTGTTGTCCAATTTTCGTAAAAGTAAATCCATTCCATTAACCCTCTAATGCCACAATTTTTTCTTACATACACTGAAAAAAAGAATGTCCGGTTCCAAAGATTTTGTACACTAATGATTTTGGTATTGATTCCGAATTGGAATTTATTCGTTTTTTCAGCTTTTTTTCATCCCAGCAAAAAAATTTGGAAGTTCTTCCAAAGGCACAACTTTAAAAGCACTTCGGAAATATGCACTCCCAATGATGTTCTTTATTTTAACTCCCCAGGAAGTTCTTTTAATTCAATTTTTTTAAACTTGGGTTTTTCATACTTTTAATGGGTAATTTTAACTTTTTTGTTTCAAATAGATTAAAAACAGAGTAAGAATTCATAAAATGGTACAAATCATTTCAATTTTGTCGAAAAAAATGCTAAATCCCATCTGAAAAAATTGTGATTTTTTGAAAATATTTGAATTCAAACGTTTCCGACAAGCGTTAGAATCCAGTAAAAATTATAAAAAATTATAAAAATTATTTTATTATAAAAATTTGACAAAATATCACAGAATTTTCTAATTTACATCCAAAACATTGAATTCGGATCACACCTAAAGAAGTGATGCAAATTCAGTGCAACGGCTATTGAAATGGAGGACTTCCGTCCTATGACAAGCCCATGTTAAATTCATCGCTTCTGCGTCAATTTTGTACCACTTCAGGATCCAAAAAGAACATTTTCATTACTTTTGTGGCGACGCTTTTTTTGCTGGGATGAGCTATCAAAGTGCTTTAAAAACGCGCTAACGACAATTTAAATTAACAAATTCAGACTCGACTTCAAGTAGAAATTATTCTATGTATACGTTTTTAAAATAAAGTGTTGAAAAACATCTTCTATTTTTGAACGCTTTTTTGGTTTGTGGTCAAGATACAAAAACTCCAAAAATTTAAAGACTTTTTCTTTAATTTTAAGAATTTTTTAGAATTGACCCTAGCCTTCTTTCATGTAAAAATACCCATTTTTAAGTTGAATCACTTAACTATAAGACAAAACTACTTTATCGGCTTTTGGACAAGGAAAAACGTTGATATAAGAGAAATTCACAAATGCTATTATAACCAAAATTCGCGTTCGTATTTGAAGGACATGAACTCTTTGGCCTCACGACAATATTTTTTCAGCGTACAAAGCAATTCACATCTACTATTTTAATTTAGTAATATCATAATAAATTTAGAATATTATAATAACATAAAAAGAATAAACGAGTCAAATGCTAATATTCTAAATGTAATGTTTCAATTGAGCTTTGAAATATGTGGAAAACCTTATTCTGGCAACAAGGCTTAGATAGAAAACGCCGTTTTATCCATATTTCAATAGAAATATGTCGAAAATAAAAAAACTAAAAATAGCTAAAACGGTCAAAAAGCCAGAAAAAAGCTAAATTCATTTTTTTCCCGCTAAACGACTTCAAAAAAAGCCAAATCTAGCGGGCAAATAGCTAAATTGGCAACGCTGTTTGAGAGACACGTCGACGCAAACTTTATGATATTTTGTTGGCCGAGTCCTCTGTTGCTTCAGTTTTGCTATGGCAAGACTGCGTCTTCTAATTTGTCTATGTACAAAATTCAAAACAACCCTCATTTCATAGAACAGTTCTACGAGTTTTTGAAAAGGGCTGCTCATTTCATTGGCACTTGTGAGCGGAGCTGTCATGTCAGCCCGCTCTTTTTAAAAAGTGCCGAGCTTCATGTGTGCTCCGGCACTCAAATAAAAAGGGGTTTCATGTTTTTTTCAGCTCATTTTTGAGCAAAATTCAAACACTGACCGAAACAATTGGTATTCCACAGACTCTGGTTTTCGAGATATTAATATGGGATTTTTGACCAATCGTTCGTCTCGAAGCGAACGAAAATTCTACGAACAGGCAGTTAATTTTGTAAAACGTCAAATATATGAGCCAACTTTGAAACTAAGCATCGAAAAAATTGTCTATACGATTAAAAGATTGGATCACGGCATTCGATGGAAATTTGATGCAATTTCTCTAGCATTGTCAATAGCAAAAAACGAAATAACAAAATTAAGTTAGCGGTACAAAATGAAATGTAGAAACACACAGTTTTTTGAGGATTTCAAAGTAAAAAGTGAATTATGTTGTGTTATATCTTATGGACTCATACCTCTTTTTATATTCCTCTTCTTCTGATTAGAGGATGATATGCATATAAAATTATACGGAGACAAGTATGGGATATCAGTAACCCATTGTTGTTATTTTATTTTGAATAAGTTCATGGGTTCGAAATGGAGTGCACTGTTTGAAAAAGTCACCATTTTGATGGTTCAAAAGAATGTTTCGGCTGACGAATAAATTGGTTACTTGGAGAAATCCATTTTTTTGGTCATGTCAACGTCAAATCCATAAATTTTACAATTGCCTGCCGTCTTAAAACTTTTATTGCTTAATTGATCCCACAACCTCTTGGACATAGCACTGTGCCCAAGTGCTATGCAAAGCTAAGAGCTCGCTCACGAACTCGGGTATAACCAATTTTTGCTTACCTTTTATTTGTGTTCCATAAGTCCTGAGTATTCAAAATATATCCATTATATGTAAATTTGCTATAAAGTACCAGGAAATTGATCTAAAACTTACATTTTATTCATCCTATACGCCGAAAACGATGTAAACCAAAAGTGAAAAATGTTTAACAATTGGAATTTGACATCGAAAATATTTTCGATCAATAAAACTCGACATCGACTCCCAATATTCGAAAAATTTAGATTTCAATCAAGAAATTTCGATATCGAATGCCGTGATTAGTCCCCAGGTGTCAGCAATATTTCGATGTGTTACAAACGGAATGACAAAGTTATGGCGAGGGTATAAAAATAAAAGACATCACGCTAGAACGTGTAAACCTACCGAATGTGGCTGTTTTGTTCTTAAATTCACTGAAGTTCGCTAACGTGAACACGTTTGGTTTTAATTAGTTCACGTTATCGACTTGAAACTTGGCACAAGTAATTGTTATTGATGTAGGTCGGATGGTATTGCAAATGGGCCATATCGGTCCACTTTTACGTATAGCCCCCATATACGCGTACCCCCAGATTTGGCTTGCGGGTCCTCTAAGAGAAGCAAATTTCATCCGATCCGGCTGAAATTTGGTACACGGTGTTAGTATATGGTCTCTACACGGTGTTAGTATATGGTCTCTAGGTTAGGTTAGGTTAGGTTAAAGTGGCAGCCCGATTAAGATTCAGGCTCACTTAGACTATTCAGTCCATTGTGATACCACATTAACTAAAAGTACCTATTACATATGGGCACTTCTAGTTTTAACCGCTGAACCTTCTTGATTATTTTTCTTTGTTGAACCAACCAGATTGTTCCAAAAACAGTAGCAGACTGCTTAAGTTAACGTTTTCCAGATCCGCCAGTAATCTGAAGCTATATGCTCCTAAAAGTTGCTTGCGCTTTACACAAAATGCAGGACACTCACACAAGAGGTGTTTAATTGATTCTTTTTCCTCCGCATCATGACAGCTCATACAATAGTCATTATACTTCGCGCCAATAGTTTTTGCAAAATCGCCTATCAGGCAGCGACCCGTTATAGCAGATATCAGGAGTGATATCTGACGTCTCGAGAACATTAGCATATCTAGTGTGCGGTTTAAGTTGAAATGGGGCCATATTTGCTTGGTGTCGTTACAACCCTTGCAATTCTCCCATCGAACATTTGCCATCATAACAGCCTTCTCACGCAGCATGAGCTTGCAGGTAGCTAGGGGCATACCAACAAATTCTAGTTCCCCTGGAATATGTAAGGTAGTCCCTAGCCTTGCCAACTCATCCGCTTCGCAGTTCCCCGGTATGTTCCTATGGCCAGGCACCCATATTAGGTGAATATTGTACTGCTCAGCCATCTCATTGAGAGATTTGCGGCAGTCGATGGCCGTTTTCGAGTTGAGGAACACAGAGTCCAAGGATTTTATTGCAGGTTGACTGTCTGAGTATATATTAATGCCCACATTTTTTGGAACATTACTTCTCAGCCAATTCGCCACCTCTCTTATTGCTAATATTTCAGCCTGAAAAACACTACAGTGATTAGGTAATCTTTTCGCTATTCGAAGTTCCAGATCATTAGAATATACTCCGAACCCCACTTGTCCATCCAATTTGGAGCCATCAGTGTAGAAATCTATATATTCTTTATTCCCCGGGGTCTGTGTGCACCACGCCTCACTGTTGGGGATTAGAGTCTCAAACTTTTTGTCGAAAAGTGGACTCGCCAAAGTGTAATCCACTACGTTAGGCACATCTGGCATTGTTTTGAGGACAGAACTGTGACCGTAACCTTTTTCCGACCACAGCGATAGTTCGCGCAACCGCACAGCCGTTGTTGCAGCTGACTGTTTGGCCAAAATGTCTAAAGGCAATAGATGCAGCACGACATTAAGGGAATTTGTTCCTGTCTTGCTGAATGCGCCTGAAATACACAAACACGCCATACGCTGAACTTTATCTAAACAAGTCGGTTTCTGAAGTGCCGGCCACCAGACTACAACACCATATAGCATTATAGGTCTAACCACTGCCGTGTATAGCCAATGCACAATTTTTGGTTTCAGTCCCCACTTTTTTCCTATTGCCTTTTTGCACGAGTACAAAGCTACAGTTGCCTTTCTCGCCCTTTCTTCAATATTAAGCTTAAAGTTCAGCTTCCTGTCCAAAATAACGCCAAGGTATTTTGCACATTCACCAAAGGGAATTTCAATACCCCCTAAGGAAATAGGCCTAACCGTGGGAGTTTTGCGATCGTTGCAGTACATGACTAATTCTGTCTTTGCAGGATTTACCCCAAGACCATTGTCTTTCGCCCATTTCTCAGTCATCCGGAGGGCCCTCTGAATAATATCTCTGATTGTGGATGGGAATTTTCCCCTGACTGCCAGAGCCACATCATCTGCGTATGCCACCACTTTTATCCTTTCTTTTTCTAGAGTAACCAGAAGGCTATTTATAGCAACATTCCAAAGAAGAGGTGATAGGACTCCTCCTTGGGGAGTGCCTCTGTTCACATACCTTTGTATGTTTGCTTGTCCTAGTGTGGCTGAAATACGTCTCTTCATTAGCAGTTCGTCTAACAGCCTGAGTATACATGGATCAACATTCAGAGTTGTCAGTCCATTTAATATCGAGCTCGGATGGACATTATTGAACGCCCCTTCGATGTCTAGAAACGCCACGATTGTGTATTCTTTGACAGATAGTGAGCTTTCAATAAAGCTGACTAGTTCATGTAGTGCGGTCTCAGTAGACCTGCCCTTCGAGTATGCATGCTGTCGTTTCGAGAACAAACTTGAATCGATGCTAGTTCTAAGATAAATATCTATCATCCTCTCCAGAGTCTTAAGTAGGAATGAGGATAAGCTGATTGGTCGGAAATCCTTCGCCCTCGAGTGAGAGGCTTTTCCCGCTTTAGGTATGAAAACGACTTTTGTTTCCCTCCACTTTCCTGGGATATATGATAAGTTGATACATCCTTTATATATCACCGACAACCAGGGGATAATTTTGTCAGTTACAGCTTGTAACTCCGCCGGAGTAATTCCATCAGGTCCAGGGGATTTGAATGGTCCAAAGCTATTTAGCGCCCATCTTATTCTAGTTTCCGATACAATTTCCTCGACAGGAAACGACCGCTGAGCAACTGTGGCACCGCCAGTACATGGTTCAACCGTCTGATTTCCAGGAAAATGTGTGTCCAATAGTACCTCCAGCGTCTCCTTACTGGACGTTGTCCAATTGCCCTCCGATGTTTTAATGAAACCTGGAGCGGAGTTGGTGGATGCTAGAACCTTCCGTAGTCTGGAAGCCTCGGACGTATTCTCAATACTGCTGCAGTAAGCATTCCAAGAGTTATGCTGAGCCTTTCTCAGTTCTCGCTTGTATCCTCTCAGATTCTTCTTGTAAGCGTCCCAGTCCTCAGGGGCTCTGGTGGACTTTGCCTTGTTAAAGAGCTTCCTGCAGGATTTCCTCATATTACTTAATTCCGTAGACCACCATGGTGGTCGATGTTTCCCCCTTGGCTTTCCTCTAGGGCATGCAGCTTTCAGTGAGATGTTGAAGGCCTTAGTAATCCGCTCCACTGCGTGTTCGATATCTTGCACATTTCTCATATTTGTCTCTGTTATTTCCGGTATCATCATATTGAACGATTCCCTATACCTATTCCAGTCAGCTTTCCTAACATTTGGCGGAAATATGATCTTGGTGATATGAACATCAAATTTGAAACTGATGTAGCGATGATCTGAGAAGCTGTGTTCACTTAAAACCTGCCACTCAGATATCATTTCATTTAGTTCTTGCGAGGCCAAGGTGATGTCCAAAACCTCTTGCCTGTTTTTAGTGACAAAGGTTGGGACATCTCCCTTGTTGCAAACTACCAGATTAGTACGCAAAATAAACTCTATTAGCGACTCTCCCCTTGCATTAGTATCACTACTTCCCCATATACTATGATGTGCATTCGCATCGCATCCCATAATGAGTTTCGCCTTTGTTTTCAGTGACTCCTCCACTAAGGTCTTAACGGCATATGGAGGCATCTCCCTGTCATGTCCCATGTAGACCGAAGATACCCAATATTTGCATTTGGCTATTTCTAAACTTGCAACGACAGTGTCTGTATTGCACATTGAGGGAAGCAGAAACAAATTGAGCTCGTTTTTAGCAATTATACAGGCTCGATTTACATCATTACCAGTATACTGCAATAGTTTGAACCCCGGAGTACTTAATTCACATATTTTGTTTTTGTAAACATATGGTTCTTGAATAAGAACTATATCTATGTCCCCTTTCATCAGGAGAACTTTTAAGGCAGCACATGCAGCCTTACAATGATGAAGATTTATCTGGAGGATCCGTAGGACCATCGAGATTTTCAACAACCGTCACATCAGCCGCTTCGATCGAGTCATCAAGAATGTCCTCTTCAGAGATATCGGTGACTCTCGCAATAACCATAGGTTCGACTTTGGTGAGTTCTGAGGCAATAGAAGCCTCCTCACGCATACGGTATATATCCATGTCTTCAACTTTGGTATCTCCCTCGACTTCGCAAGAGGATCCGCTTACTTCTGATTCAGACAGAGGCTTGTCCATTTCTGAATCCTTTAGCTGATCGTTTTTATACACCTTCATTTGGATATAATGAAAGCCATAACATACACGGCCCTGGGACTTTGCCAGATGTGGCAAAGACTGAGTGTTCAATATAAACACTGCATGCCGTCTTGGTCCATCCACTTCATCCAAACGGCCAACCTTCCAATCAGCTGTTGGAAGATCTGGATTGCATCGTTTCAGTCTATTTAAAATAGATTCAGGGTCAGAAGGGTTTGCAGGTATCCAGGCATGTGCTCTAGGTCTAGCCGGTATGTCTTTCTTCTCGACTAACTCTAGAGCAGCTCCTTCCCAAACTTCACCAATTAGTATCAGAGCAGCTTTAAAACATTCTATAGACCTCTGGTCCTCAAATGCGACTAGCTTAAATCGTCCTTGATACCAACCAGCCTCTTGGTGTCGAGGATCTGGGCCGGGAAACTTTTCCAGTACCTGTGAGTAGACGACAGATAGAGCATTCTCAATTTCCCCCCATTTTTGCTTTGGAACCATACCGTCCAATGCTCCTTTATTAATGATAGCCATCACAAGGCTATCTTTAGCAACTGAGGCAAACGATCTTTGATCCCTTTTGGAGGATGGCAGCTCATCCGGCGATCGTTCCCTTTTTCCAGTCTCAAGAATTCCTTGAGCCCATTTTAAGGAATCGCTTTGTTTAGCGGACAACGTGCTTGGGTCGACTGATCCTAACTTCTTTAGGATAAACAAAGCATTTCTGCGTTCCTTGAATCTCTTTCGTGAGGGATTACCTCCTTTTGATGTCGTTACCTTAGAAAAAGTTCGACTTGTCAGTGTGTCGCCACCTGTCGACCCGTCTACAGGTCGACTAATTGGGCCTAACTCTTGGTCATTGCCCAGATTTATAACTCCAGTCGATACCCGTCCACTGGGCCCTGAAGTTAGCAACCCAGTGGATGACTTGGAATTTCGCTGCATGGTGGCTTAATATCCCACCACACTTGAAATTCGTAGTAGGTACCTATTACTATGAGTTTATCCGCTATTGAAAAAACACGTCCGTTCCGTTCGACGGTTGAATAGGAATGGTCTCTAACAACCATGCAAAAATTGGTGCACATCGGTCCATAATTATATATAGCCCCCATATAAACCGATCCCCAGATTTGACCTCCGGAGCCTCTTAGAGGAGCAAAATTCATCCGATCCAGTTGAAATTTGGTACATGGTGTAAGTATATGGTCTCTAACAACTATGCAAAAATTGGTCCACATCGGTCCATAATTATATATAGGCCCCATATAAACCGATCCCAGATTTGACCTCCCGAGCCTCTTGGAAGACCAAAATTCATCTGATTCAGTTGAAATTTGGTACGTGGTGTTAATATATGGCCTCAAACACCCATGCAAAAATTGGTCGAAATTGGTCTATAATTATATATAGCCCCCATATAAACCGATCCCCAGATTTGACCTCCGGAGCCCCTTAGAAGGGCAAAATTCATCCGATTCGGATGAAATTTGGTACGTGATGTTAGTATATGGTATCCAACAACCATGCAGGAATTGGTTCATATCAGTCCATAATTATATATAACCCCGATATAAACCGATCCCGAGATTTGGTTTGTAGAAGTAAAATTCATCCGAGTCAGTTGAAATGTGGTACGTGGTGTTAGTATATGATATTTAACAACCATGCCAAAAGTGGTCCATATCAGTCCATAATCATATATAGCCCCCATATAAACCGATCCCGAGATTTGGTTTTGGAGGAGCAAATTTCATCCGAGTCCGAGTTGAAATTTGATACATTGTGCTAGTATATGGCCGTTAACAACCATGCTTAACTAGGTCCCTATCGGTCTATAGTTATATATAGCCCTCAGATAAATCGATCCCCAATCACATAAAAATTGGTCCATATCAAGTTCATAATTGTATATAGCTCCCATATAAGCGACCCGCATATTTCAATTCTGGCTCTCTATGTACCGTGCAAAAGTCCATATCGGTTCGTAATTATTTGTAGACTATACATACATTTTTTGTCTAATATATACCATGTATGGATTAACTCGCAATTTAGAAAACGATGTTAAGAAGTTTTAAGATGCCTTGCCATCGGTAAGTATTACCACAACCCAAGTAATTCGATTGTTTCTCCACAATCCATGGCGGAGGGTACATAAGATTCTGTCGGGCCGAACTTACGGCCGTATATACTTATTGTTATTAGTAATATTAAAAACTTAATTTAATTTCACAATGGACTGAATAGTCTAAGTGAGCCTGAAATTTAATCGGGCTGCCACTTTAACCTAACCTAACCTAATTTCATGAAAAAATTAAAAAAAAAGAGATCGGAAAAATATCAGTGGGTATGGAATTATAAAGCAATTTAAAGTAATAATTAAAATTCACGAAAAAAAACCAAACTAGATCACTAAAAATGCGGTATGTGTATCTGAAATTGTGTTTGGCATTGTGAATCTGCTTTTAACCTCAAATTTCATGTTTTTCAGCGTTTTCAGGAGTAGTTAGTGTATGAAAAAGGGTGTTCACGTTACCGCGAGTGCACTGTATATCTAACCAGATATTGCATATATGTGCAGATCTAAATATTTCTGAACCAATATCTGAACAGATCCAATAAAATAAAGTTTGATATTATGAGATAAGATTGGATCCTCCAATTTTTACAAGGGCTATCAGATGTAATTTGATAGACTTTGCTATTAATAGATATGATTAGATCTCTCAATTTTTGCACGGTACATAAAGGTTTTTTCTTTGTCCAAAAAACGATCAACTTTTCAATAAAGTCGTTTTGTCCTTATAATTAAGTGATTCGAATTAAAAATTGGTATCTTAAACTGAAAGAATATTTGGCTAAAGTCAACTTGTCTTTAGTAATTGTGAAAAATGCATTTAAACTAGTGAAATCGTCTTTAAATTTGTTGACTTTTTGCATCTTGATCACAAAGGAAAAAAATTCGCTCGAAATTAGGACATTTTTTCCAAACTTTATTTTAAAGACGATGTTTACTTCAATGAAATTGTTGTCAACCTTGCAGACGTGTTTTCATACCGCCTATTGTATTCTGCTTTTTCGTGCTTTTATACCTAAAAGAACTGATCGAACTGTATCTATCATAAATCTAACATTGTTCTCAATTGAGGATTAGTGTTAGGGGCTTTGTGTGTGGTGATATATATGCTACATTTATATATATTTTAGACATTGCATTTGACCGCTGTATTTGTTGTTGTTTTCCCAATTGCTATTCAACAACAGAGAGCATTATTTTTTCTGTTTTGATTATTGCCTCTCTTTCTATCTCTTATTGGCAATAGTTCTAATCATTTTCAATTTCCGTCATCTGCTCCACCTGCAAACTCCGCTGGTCAAACAAATATAATTCCGTCTGGACAAAGCTCATTTTATCATTTTATTAGGTTAGGTTAAAGTGGCAGCCGGATTAAGTTTCAGGCTCACTTAGACTATTCAGTCCATTGTGATACCACATTAACTAAAAGTACCTATTACATATGGGCACTTCTAGTTTTAACCGCTGAACCTTCTCGCTTATTTTCTTCTGTTGAACCAACCAGATTGTTCCAAAAACATTAGCGGACTGCTAAGTTAACGTTTTCCAGGTCTGCCAGTAATCTAAAGCTCTATGCCCCTAAAATTTGCTTACGCCTTACACAAAATGCAGAACAAAGAACAAGAGGTGTTTAATTGATTCCTTTTCCTCCGCATCATGACAGTTCATACAATGGTCATTATACTTCGCGCCAATAGTTTTTGCAAAATCGCCTATCAAGCAACGACCCGTTATAGAAGATATCAGAAGTAATATCTGACGTCTTGAGAACACTAGCATATCTAGTGTCCTGTTTAAGTTTAAATAGGGCCATATTTTCGAGTTGAGGAACACAGAGTCCAAGAATTTTATTGCACGTTGACTGTCTGAGTATATATTAATGCCCACATTTTTTGGAACATTACTTCTCAGCCAATTCGCCATCTCTCTTATTGCTAATATTTCAGCCTAAAAAACACTACAGTGATTATGTTTCGCTATTCAAAGTTCCGGATCTTTAGAATATACTCCGAAACCCACTTGTCTACCCAATTTGGAGCCATCAGTGTAGAAATCTATATATTCTTTATTCCCGGGGTCTGTATGCACCACGCTTCACTGTTGGGAATTAGAGTTTCAAACTTCTTTTCGCAAAGTGGTCTCGCCAAAGTGTAATCCACTACGTTAGGCACATCTGGCATTATTTTGAGGTCCGAACTGTGACCGTATATTTTTTCCGACCACAGCGATAGCTCGCGCAACCGCACAGCATTTGTTGCAGCTGACTGTTTCGCCAAAATGTCTAAAGGCAATAGATGCAGCATGACATTAAGGGAATCTGTTCTTGTCTTACTGAATGCGCCTGAGATACACAAGCACGCCATATGGCTCTTCTCGCCACGGTAGCTTTGTACTTAAAGTTCAGCTTCCTGTCCAAGGTATTTTGCACACTCACCAAAGGGCTTTTGCGATCTGTGCAGTACATGACTAATTCTGCCTTTGCCGGATTTACCCCAAGACCATTCACTATCGCCTATTTCTCAGTCATCCGGAGGGGTCTCTGTATAACATCTCTGATTGTGGATGGGAATTTTCCCCTGACTGTTAGAGCCACATCGTCTGCGTATGCCACCACTTTTATCCTTCCTTTTTCTAGGGAAACCAGAAGGTTGTTTATAGCAACATTCCAAAGAAGAGGTGATAGAACTCCTCCTTGGGGAGTGCCTCTGTTCACATACCCTTGTATGTTACGAGTACACAAGGTATTGTATGTTACGAGTCCAAGGCATTTTGCACACTCATCAAAGGGCTTAACCGTAGGAGTTTTGCGATCTGTGCAGTACATGACTAATTCTGCCTTTGCCGGATTTACCCCAAGACCATTCTCTATCGCCCATTTCTCAGTCATCCGGAGGGGTCTCTGTATAACATCTCTGATTGTGGATGGGAATTTTCCCCTGACTGTTAGAGCCACATCGTCTGCGTATGCCACCACTTGTATCCTTTCTTTTTCTAGGGAAACCAGAAGGTTTTTATAGCAACATTCCAAAGAAGGGGTGATAGAACTCCTCCTTGGGGAGTGCCTCTGTTCACATACCCTTGTATGTTACGAGTACACACAAAAAATTATCACCAAAATTTTTTTCAATTAAACACATAATTGAATTTGGAAACGGATTTTGTTTTTGAAATTGAAAAACATGATTGGCGACATTCTGTCTTCTGCATTCAAAATGTGTGCATATATATTTTGAACGCAACAACAAATCATAGCAAAAGGTTGAAATAAATAATGTGTGCAACAACAAATGTCCACGTGGTAAAGGTTTGAAAAAATATATGACAGAACGCATTTGAAATTAGCTGTGTTTTGTGGTATTGTAAAACTGGACAACAATCTACTTTTATTGAAGGTAAGAAATTGTGAAATGTGAATACCGTTTTCCATTGAAGCCTATTTACATTAAACGGACTAAAATAATATTTTTTTATTCATTTCTTTTAGTGACCAATTTTATTTCGTAAAATTGACCAGTCAACTCCATCATTTTTTCAAATATATAAGAATATAAGAATATGTTTGCAATCAAAAGGTGGGTACCGTATTGATCTTTTAAAATTATAAATTTCTTTCTTAAAACCAAGAGCGGTATGGGTTTTTTGGAAGATTCACCTTGAAGTTGCGAAATAGCGTTGGCATTAAATTGCATTTTTGTTTTACCTGCCTTTTTCAGTTTGAACCCAAGTAGAGAGCAGTATATCTGATATTTAAACTAATGAGCTGAATTATGTAGTGTTAAAAACTTCTTTCTTTCCATTTATATTTTTTTCTATTTCCAGAATTTGCAAAGCATCATCAATATAATACCAAATATTACATTGCTTTCCCATTATTTTTGTCTTTGATTGGTTCAAATTTTAATAGACGATTTCAATGTGTGGAAATTTTGGAAAGGAATTGTTACTAAAATTAAATTACCGAGCACCTTAATACACATTTTTATGCTAAAAGACTACAACTGCAAAAGAAGATTATAAATCTGCACAACCTGGAACTAAGAACTGAACTTGATATTCTATGCAGGTAATGTTTACAAAAATTAACTTTTAATTGAACAATATTAAATTCTAATTATTCTGTTTACTTCCAGAAAAACTAACTTAGCTTACAGGCTGCTGATTTATTGGAAATCTAGGCGCATCTACAATTAGAAGGAACATGCTGACATGGTTATTATGATAAGGAAGATAATGATTTATATAGTTTATTTTTTTCACCCTGTAGTTGTTATTGATAGTAATTGTATGTGTAAGTTATGTTAGAACAAAACACACAAGAACCAAATTTATTTGTCTATTGCATAATTAACAAAATAATAAAATATTGAATATGTTTTATAAGAAACACATGTTTTCTTTTATTTCAAATAAAACTAAAAACTAAATTTTGGGGGCGCAATATATAAATTTTTTGATTGAAATTTATAGCCAATTTCAATTAATTATTTAATTGAATCAATCAAATAGTTGATTGATTTTTGTCGCGAAATTAATTAAAATTTTAATTGATTCAATTAAAACTGTGATTGAATTTTATGTTAAAATTCAATCACGTTTTTAATTGATTCAATCACACAATTGATTGATTCCGTGACAAAAGTCAATTAAATTTTTAATTGAAAATCCTGTTGTGTTTCAATCAAAATGGGTGATTGGTACTATCATTTTGTGATTGAAGACATTTCAATTAAAAAAAAAATGATTGAATCCGCGATTTTCGTGATTGAAATCAAAAAATTTTTGTTTGTGTACGAATATTTTAGAATTAACAACACTAGTCAATGGTGGGTTTAGGCTGGGTAAACAAACTGATGATGATATACACCGATTTTAGCAAGGCGTTTGATAAAGTTAATCATAGTCTTCTCTTATGAAAACTACAACAACTTCTCTACTTCCTACTTAAAGTGGATCAATTCTTATTTAACAGGGCGTGTTCAAAGAGAGGTTTGGAAATATTCTTTCTGAACAATTTGATGTATTATCTGTAGTTCCTCAAGGTAGTCATCTATCCTTTTTACTCTCTTTATAAACCTATCCTTTTTACTCTCCTTTTAAATGACTTACCCCTTGTTATAGAAAATGCTCATGTATTAAAGTATGCTGATGATGTCAAAATCTTCTATTCTTTCAACGACCCTATTGGTCAAACTTTATGTTCGAAATATATATCTTTTGAACATGGATGCGATAACGGCAACAATAAATATATCTTAGAATTGGTCCCTATCATTAAATGGATATTGGGGACGCATTAAATGGATATTGGGGACGCAATAAAATCATTGCACTAGCTGATAAGAGCACATGTGTGTTGTATGTGTACTTAGGATCTTAATGTAGCAAAGTAGATAAGAGATAGTTGTGTGCTACGATCAGTTGATCTGATGCACAGGCAGTTTGTAAGTGTATATAAGGAAGAACATTTTTGTAAATAAATTAGTATCAAAAGAATACCAACCTTCGAACGGAACGGACGCGTTTTTTAATAGCGGACTAACTCATCGTAATAAGTACCTACTACGAATTTCAAGTGTGGTGGACTAGTGAGCCACCATGCAGCGAAATTCAAAGTCATCCACTGTGAGCTGTCATCCTCCAAAAGAAATCAAAGATCGTTTGACTCAGTTGCTAAAGACAGCCTTGTGATGGCTATCATTAATAAAGGAGAATTTGACGGCTTTGGATGGCTTTGTCTGGCGTCTACTCACAGGTGCTGGAAAAGTTTCCCGGCCCAGATCCTCGACATCAAAAGGCTGGTTGGTATCAAGGACGATTTCAGCTAGTCGCATTTGAGGACCAGAGGTCTATAGAATTCTTTAAAGCTGCTTTGATACTAATTGGTGGAGTTTGGGAAGGAGCTGCTCTACAGTTAGTCGAGAAGAAAGACATACCAGCTAGACCAAGAGCACATGCGTGGAGACCTGCAAACCCTCTTGACCCTGAATCTATTTTAAATAGACTGAAACAATGCAATCCAGATCTTCCAACAGCTGATTGGAAGGTTGGGCGTTTGGATGACGTGGATGGACCAAGACGGCATGCAGTGTTTATATTGAACACTAAGTCTTTGCCTCTTCTAGTCCCAGGGCCGTATGTTATGGCTTTCATTATATCCAAATGAAGGTATATAAAAACGATCAGAAATGGACAAGCCTCTGTCTGAATCAGAAATAATCGGATCCTCTTGCGAAGTCGAGGGAGATACCAAAGATGCAGACATGGATAGAGACCGTCACCGAGATATCTGAAGAGGAGTCACCGAGATCTCTGAAGAGGACATTCTTAATGAATCGATTGAAACGGCTGATTTGACGGTTGTTGAAAATCTCGATGGTCCTACGAATCCTCCAGATAAATCTTCACCATTGTAAGGCTGCACGTTCTGCGTTAAAAGTTCTCCTGATGAACGGGGATATAGATACAGTTCTTATTCAAGAACCATATGTTTATAGAAACAAAATATGTGAATTAAGTACTCCGGCGTTCAAAATATTGCAGTATACTGGTAATGATGTAAATCGAGCCTGTATAATTGCTAAAAATGAGCTCAACTTGTTTCTGCTTCCTTCAATGTGCAATACTGACACTGTCGTTGCCAGTTTAGAATTAGCCAAATGCATATATTGGGTATCTTCGGTCTACATGGGACATGATAGGGAGATGCACCTTAGTTGAGGAGTCATTGAAAACAAAGACAAAACTCATTATGGGATGCGATGCAAATGCACATCATAGTATATGGGGAAGTGGTGACATTAACGCAAGAGGAGAGTCACTCCTAGAGTTTAGTTTGCGTACTAATTTGGTAGTCTGCAATAATGGAGATGCCCCAACCTTTGTCACTAAAGACAGGGAAGAGGTTTTAGACGTCACCTTGGCTTCGTAAGCACTGAATGAAATGATATCTGCTTGGCAGGTTTTAAGTGAACATAGCTTCTCAGATCATCGCTACGTCAGTTTCAAATTAGATGTTAATACCACCAAGACCATATTTTCGCCAAATGTTAGGAAAGCTGATTGGAATAGGTATAGGGAATCGTTCAATATTATGATACCGGAAATACCAGAGACAAATATGAGCACTGTGCAAGATATCGAACACTCAGTGGAGAGGATTACCAAGGCCTTCAACATCTCACTGAAATCTGCATGCCCTAGAGGGAAGCAAAGGGGAAAAATCGACCACCATGGCGGTCTACGGAGTTAAGTAATATGAGGAAATCCTACAGGAAGCTCTTTAACAAAGCAAAGTCCACCAGAGCTTACAAGAAGAATCTGAGAGCATACAAGCGAGAACTGAGAAAGGCTCAGCATAATTCTTGAAATGATTACTGCAGCAGTACTGAAAATACGTCCGAGGCTTCCTACGGAAGGTACTAACATCCACTAACTCCGCTCCAGGTTTCATTAAAACATCGGAGGGCAATTGGACAACATCCAGTGAGAAGACGCTGGAGGTACTATTGGACACACATTTTCCTGGAAATCAGACGGTCGAACCATGTTCTTTCGGTGCCACAGGGGCTCAGCGGTCGTTTCCTATCGAGGAAATTGTATCGGAATCTGGAATAATATGGGCGTTCAATAGCTTTGGAACATTCAAGCAGTGACTGACAGAATCATCCCCTGGTTGTCGGCGATATATATAGGATGTATCAACTTAGCATATATCCCAGGAAAGTGGAGGGAAACAAAAGTCGTTTTCATACCTAATGCTTAGTACTAAGTTCGTTTCTGCGAAAAACGAATATCTTCATCTATCTCCGTATATAGGATCTCAAACCCAGATATGTTACCTTATTTATGAGAAATAATATGCCTGCCTATTTTTTCGTGCGAAAAATCCAGGGTTGTATAAATATGTGCTTTAAAATGCTTAAAACAAAAATTTCGCATTTATTCCGCGCTAACATTTTTTATATGGAGTATAACAGTTTTTCGTGCGAAAACGTGATCTTAGTACTAGGCTTAAAGCGGGAAAAGCCTCTCACTTGAGTGCGAAGGATTTCCGACCAATCAGCTTATCCTCATTCCTACCTAAGGATCTGGAGAGGATGATAGATATTTATCTTAGAACTAGCGTAGTTTGCTCTCGAAACGACAGCTTGCATAGTCGAAGGGCAGATCTACTGAGGCCGCATTACATGAACTAGTCAGCTTTATTGAAAGCTCATTATCAGTCAAAGAATACACAATCGTGGCGTTTCTAGACATCAAAGGGGCGTTCAATAACATCCATCCGAGCTCGATATTAAATGGACTGACAACTCTGAATGTTGATCCAGGTATACTTAGGCAAACATACAAAGCTATGTGAACAGAGGCACTCCCCCAGGAGGAGTTCTATCACCTCTTCTTTGGAATGTTTCTATAAACAACCTTCTGGTTTCCTTAGAAAAAGAAAGTATAAAAGTGGTGGCATACGCAGATGATGTGGCGCTAGCAGTCAGGGGATATTCCCATCCACAATCAGAGATATTATACAGAGAGCCCTCCGGATGACTGAGAAATGGGCGAAAGATAATTGTCTCGGGGTAAATCCTGCAAAGACAGAACTAGTCATGTACTGCAAAGATCGCAAAACTCCCACGGTTAGGCCCATTTCCTTAGGGGGTATTGAAATTCCCTTTGGTGAGTGTGCAAAATACCTTGGCGTTATTGTGGACAAGATCTGAACTTTAAGCTTAATATTGATGAAAGGGCGAGGAAAGCAACGTTAGCTTTGTACTCGTGCAAAAAGGCAATAGGAAAAAAGTGGGGACTAAAACCAAAACTTGTGCATTGGCTATACACGGCAGTGGTTAGACCTGTACTCGTAATGATATATGGTGTTGTAGTCTGCTATATGGTGTTGTAGTCTGGTGGCCGGCACTTCACCAGCCGACAAGTTTAGACAAAGTTCAGCTTATGGCGTGCTTGTGTATCTCCGGCGCATTCAGCAAGACGAATCCCCTTAATGTCATGCTGCATGTATTGCCTTTAGACTTTTTGGCCAAACAGCCAGCTGCAACAACGGCTGTGCGGTTGCGTGAGCTATCGCTGTGGTCGGAAAAAAGTTACGGTCACAGTTCGGTCCTCAATATAATGCCAGGTGTGCCTAACGTAGTGGATTATACTTTGGCGAGACCACTTTTCAACAAAAAGTTTGAAACACTAATTCCCAACAGTGAGGCGTGGTGCACACAGGCCCCGGGGAATAAACGATATATAGATTTCTACACTGATGGCTCCAAATTGGATGGTCAAGTGGGTTTCGGAATATATTATAAAGACCTGGAACTTCGAATAGCGAAAAGATTACCTAATCACTGTAGTGTTTTTCAGGCGGAAATATTAGCAATAAGAGAGGTGGCGAATTGGCTGAGAAGTAATGTTCCAAAAAATGTTGGCATTAACATATACTCAGAAGTCAACCTGCAATAAAATCCTTGGACTCTGTGTTCCTTAACTCTAAAACGACCGTCGACTGCCTTAAACCTCTCAATGGCTGAGCAGCACAATATTTACCTAATATGGGTGCCTGGCCATAGGAACATGCCGGGGATCTGCGAAGCGGATGAGTTGGCAAGGCTAGGGACTACCTTACATATTCCAGGGGAACTAGAATCTGTTGGTATGCCCCTGGCTACCTACTGCGTGAGAAGGCTGTCATGATGGCAAATGTTCGATGGGAGAATTGTAAGGGTTGTAACGACACCAAGCAAATATGGCCCCATTTAAACTTAAACCGGACACTAGATATGCTAGAGTTCTCGTCAGATATCACTCCTGATATCTGCTATTACGGGTCGCTGCCTGATAGGCGATTTTGCAAAAACTATTGGCGCGAATTATAATGACTATTGTATGAGCTGTCATGATGCGGAAGAAAAGGAATCAATTAAACACCTCTTTTGTGAGTGACCTACATTTTGTGTAAGGCGTAAGCAAATTTTAGGGGCATATAGCTTTAGATTACTGACGGACCTGGAAAACGTTAACTTAAGCAGTCTGCTAATGTTTTTGGAACAATCTGGTTGGTTCAACAAAAGAAAATAATCGAGAAGGTTCAGCGGTTAAAACTAGAAGTGCCCATAGGTAATAGGTACTTTTAGTTAATGTGGTATCACAATGGACTGAATAGTCTAAGTGAGCCTGAATCTTAATCGGGCCGCCACTTTAACTTAACCATCTTGTTTTGATTGACCCATTTGGTCCTTCGAACCGGATCATTGGTTTATATAAAACTGAGTTTTCCCCCACCAGAGGTAAGAAACTCAGTTAAACCAAAAGGTCCTCTGATATACACTATATCAGGGAAGAAGCGTCCCCGTGGCTTAAATAACGGGAAAGAAAAATTAAATTGCCGCTGTGAAAAACATCAGGGAAGGAAAAGAAAATTCTAACAGCCAAATAGGCTCAAATTAAAATAAAAAATAACAGCCAAAGGGCTCAAAATTAACTGCCTGTTCGTGGAATTTTCGTTCGCCTCAAGACGAACGATTCGTCAAAAATCACATATTGATATCTCGAAAACCAGAGTCTGTGAAATCTCAATTGTTTCGGTGTTCGATA
The DNA here is from genome assembly GCF_050003625.1 of Haematobia irritans. Taxonomy (NCBI): domain Eukaryota; kingdom Metazoa; phylum Arthropoda; class Insecta; order Diptera; family Muscidae; genus Haematobia; species Haematobia irritans. The sequence goes on along the minus strand of NC_134400.1, from coordinate 76,924,794 downwards.
GTAAATCATAAATAATGAGTTCATTACAAAATTCTGGATTTTCTAGAAAATATATCTTAAGTTATTTTAGTTTCAGTTTAGACGAACGATTCGAATCGAGTCGATTTCGTGTTTCATGAACAGACAGTAAAATAAAAAATAACAGCCAAAGGGGCTCAAATTAAAATAAAAAATCCAAAAGGGCGGAAGGAAAATTAAATAAAAAATATTAAATAAATAAAAATATAAACGCCAAAGGGGCAAAAATAGAATAATCGCCAAAGGGGCTAAATCAAGATGCCGTTAAGCATGGAGCAAATAACGGCGCTAAACGAAAAAATGCAGCAATGGATGAGACATCATGAGAAAACTCAGAAACTAATGAAGGAGCAGATGCAGCGGATGTGGAGTATGCTGCAAATGCAGAAGAATGAAGAACTTTTGAATGAAAGGGAACTCGCAGCAGCCAAAAGAAGCGGTGGTAGGAAGAAGCGGTGGAAGGAATTTATAAGAAAAAAATTTGTTGTATCAATTGCAAAAGCAGACAATAAAGCTTTCCGATGCCATGGAAGTAGACATTTCTGGACTCTCGGAAGATGCATTAGAAAATATGATGAATACCAATTAGACGACATCAAGCAGCTACATTTAGAACTTAGCAGAGAGTACGGGATGGAATAAGTGGATGAAGAATTTGAAGATATAGAAGCCAAGATGAACGGAAAAATAGAAAACATAAAATATGGTGAAAGCCTTACACAGCGTCTTAACGAGATATCAAATATCAATTTGAAACAACAAGGAGAATAGGATATAAATCTAATCTTGGAGGAGAAGGAGAATTTCTATCTGCAACGAGATATTAATTCTCTTTGACACAACACGAAAAGTTAGTAGATTACCTCCCATTGAAGGGGGAAGATCTGACTCAAACAGAAAATATACACGAGAAGAATATCTCAACATTTAGAATTCCCTTAGAAGGAAAGGAAAAACAGATGGAAATTTCACCACATATTAACAAATATCGCAGCAGAAAACCAAATATAAGAGATAATGAATTGGGCATTTCCAATTTGGACAAAAACAATTTGTGGGTGGAGGCTAAAGAAGAACACAAACAATCCGTCGTATTAAAATTATTGGAACGGAGGAACAATAGCAAATATATAAGGCAAATGACAGGATGCCAACCACTCGCAGTTGGACTAAAGCACAGGTACATCTCACTTGGCGCCAAAGTGATGGATGTGAAGGAAGGACGTCAAATCCCCATTCGCAAAGAAGGAAAAAAGCACTCACTGCCGGAGTGAAGAGAATATGGGTGTTGATGCGTTGGCGCTGGAAAAAGAAGGAGCCCGACCGTGCTTGTATACTTTGGAGCTTGCAGCAGGATGACAGCGCAAATCCTATGCTCCAAACATTTGAGGACAAGTGTTGGTTGTTTAACAAGGAAGCAGACATCAGTAGTTGGCTCTACGGTCAATCTGCTAAAATAGCAACAGATTATTTCACTTCAGACTTGATGGATGTAAAGTATAGATTTGAAAATAACAGTTTTACCATAAAGATTATTTCTAAATTAGATTAGTCCTAAATAATATTTCTAACTTACAGTTAATGATTATATATCTCAAACATTAGAATGTAATTATATGAATACAGCCGCTAACATAAGAATGTAGCCAGGCAGAATGTTGGAAGATCTGGGCACTTAGCATTTATTTTAATTATCCTATGAGTAATAATTCTCAAAATATCATTTCGTAACAATGCTCCAAAAGAGGCTAGAACAGCAATATTAGACATTCTATTTTCCGGCCGGCAGAATGTTCAAAATAAATATCTTTTAAACGTGAATGCGATAACGCCAACAATCAAAATATCTTAGAATTGGTCCGTATCACTAAATGAATATTGGGACGCATTTGTTTACTTAGAATCGCAATAAAATCATTGCACTAGCTGCTAAGAGCAGGGCTGTGGAGCCGGAGTCGGAGTCTTGGAGTCGGAGTCTGAAGATTTTGCTGGAGTCGGAGTCGGAGTCGTAAAAATTTTGCTCGACTCCGACTCCGGCTAAACCAAATCTTTTAAAACACTTCACATTTTTGTAACTAAGCAAGTTTTTACGCAAATTAGTTTCCATTGCGTTATTCATTCGATCAATATACCGCATGATTGTAAATGAAAATCAACTTCCAATTACGGCTATCTTTTTATGTTTCTTAGAATGTTAGACTAGCAGATGGGCTGAATCGATCCATTTGAGTTCCCATATCAATTTATATGAAATATTTCGAACAATCGAAATTATTTTTTTAATTTTATTTTAAGGCCATATACGTATGTGGAATATTGACAGAAAATTTTTTCAAAGTTGTTTTTTATAAAAAATTTTGTCAAAATGTTATTTCTATCAAAAATTTTGTCAAAATTTTATTTCTATAGCAAATTTTGTCAAAATTTTATTTCTATAAAACATTTATTCAAAATTTTATTACTATAGAAATATTTTTTTCTATAGAAAACTTTGTAAAATTTTATTTCTATAGTGTCAAAATTTCTATATTGAGTCAACATTTTGTTTCTATAGAATATTTTGCAAAATTTTATTTCTATAGAAAATTTTGCAAAATTTTGTTTGTTACACAAAAATTTTTTCAAAATTTTATTTCTATTCATAATTTTATTTTTATAAAAATTTAAGTCAAAATTTTATTTCTATAGAAAATTTTGCCAAAATTTGATAGTAATAGATTTTTGGTTAAAATTTAATTTCTATAGAAAATTTTGTCAAAATTTTATTTCTATAGAAAATTTACTCAAAATTTTGTTTTTGTAGAATATTTTGCAGAATTTTATTTACTACACAAAAAAATTTCTAAAATTGTATTTTTATTGATAATTTTTTCAAATTTTATTTCCATAAGAAAAAATTGTCAAATTTTATTTCTATAGCAAATTTTCTCATTTTTTTCTTATTGATGCTCACTGATACTCACTGCTATAAAATATGTATTCAAAATTTTATTACTATAGAAATATTTTTTTTTTTTTAAATTTAGTCAAAATTTTATTTCTATAGAAAATTTTTATTTCTATAAAAATTTTATTCAAAATTTAATTTCTATATATTTGGCCAAAATTTTATTTCTATAGAAAATTTAGTAAAATAAAATTTTGTTTCTGTAGAAAATTTTGCAAAATTTTATTTCTATATAAAATTTTGCAAAATTTTATTTACTGGACAAACATTTTTCCAAAATTGTATGCTCACTGATACTCACTGCTAAGTCGAAAACTTGTAAATGCGAAATTGCCTAAACAATTATAAATATTTCCTAAATATTGCCCTAGATTTTGTAGAAGTCTTATTTGAGATTTTATCAAAATGTAGATCTAAATACAAAGTTGTGCAGAGTATATTATAATCGGCCCACCCGACTTTAGACTTTCCTTGCATTTTTATTTTTTGTTAAAATTGTGTTACGTCCCATAACGTTATGCCATGGTCACATTGGGCAAATATTTGACAGAAATAAAAAAAAGAATCCATCGCCACAGCCAAACCAACAGACATTTTTAGCTCATATTGGATATGTAACATCGTTGTACGATTATTTTCCAAAAACCGTATACAGTTATTGGGTTCTGGAAAAATGTTTGACACTCATTTTGGTCAAATATTTGCCTTGTGTGACCATAGCCTTAGATTTAAATTTTAAGTACATAGATTTTGTAGAAGTATATACAATTTTGTCTAAATCAATTCAGATTCAAATTCATGCATATGGGAATATAAAGATTTATATAGCTCGCAACGAATTTAAAGGATTTGAGATAGTATCATTAATTTTGGTCCACAAATACATATACTGTTGGTATCTTCCCATATTGTGATGGGTGTTTATATCGTTATTTTATTTATTAAACATTGCCCTAAATTTGAAATATAGAGTTCAATTGGCATCTAATGTGAAATTAAGACCTTTTTTTGCATACATAAATAAATACGATACTTTATATCGATCCACTTACGGTACCCCCATAATAGAACTACAAATTAGTGGTATTAAAATGAGATTTAGTTATATTACCCGGAGTCGACTCCGGAGTCGGAGTCGGAGTCGAGCTGATGAAAAATGCTGGAGTCGGAGTCGGAGTCGAGCAAAATTGGCTCGACTCCACAGCCCTGGCTAAGAGTGCATGTGTGATGTATGTGTACTTAGGATCTTAATGTAGCAAAGTTGATAAAAGATAGTTGTGCTACGATCAGTTGGTCTGATGCACAGCCAGTTTAGTTTGTAAGTGTGCATAAGGAAGAATTTTTTGTAAATAAATTAGTATCAAAAGAATACTCTTCTTGTTTTGGTTGATACCCAAACACTTTATTACAGTCTGATCTTGAAAATTTCTCACTGTGGTGTGAAATAATTGTGATGCAATTAAATATACAGATGTCATTTTATAGAGTTAAACGCATGAATACCACAACATTTAACTATGATGATTAATAAAGCTTACAGCTCGATTGGTTTTGTGAATAGATGGTGTAAAGAATTTGATGATCACTGTGTAACCAAAAGTCTGTTCATTTCTCTTGTCAGTAGTACCCTAGAATATGGTTCAATTATATGGGACCATGTTTAAACAAATCCTTATTTTTGCCTGCGAAATGGAGGATGGACTTATCTTACTCTACCTTCGTATACATTTAGGCTTGAACTAATTAAACTTCCGTCGTTAATCAGTTGAAAAAACAATGTTGAATATTACGTTTATCATGAACATTATACATGGAACATTTATTTCGAGTTTTATTTTGAGTCATATTAGTCTAACCGTACCTCTTAGGCCAACAAATAACTTCCGTTTATTAAATATACAATACTTCCAGAGAGAGTTTGCAAATAATGATTTTTGGTTGAGCAGGTTTTGTATCATTAAATTTGTTAAAACACAAATTTTTAATTTCAACTAAACATCAACAACATACTACAAAAGAACTTACCAAACATCTGGAAATGTTTATTTAACTATAACCACATTGAGAAAAGAGTAGAAATTATTAGTCGTTTAATACATTTACAACGGCTAAATTTCTTCCTAAAATATCTGAAGTTGAATCCACTTTTGTCTTAAAGGGTGATACGGTCAAAATTTGGTCAATATAAATTTGACGTATTTCTTTCAATTTTGCATTTAAAAAACCTGAACACCCCTCATTTTGAAGGTGTGTGTGTAGAATGTTGCTCCTATTTTGATTTTGGAATTCACTCTTCAGTTGTCAAAATGCCGTCCAAGCAAGAAGAGCAGCGTATCAAAATTTTGCTCGCGCATCGCGAAAATCCGAGCTACTCGCACGCAAAGCTGGTAAAATCGCTAAAAGTTGCCAAATCAACCGTTACAAATGTAATTAAAGTGTTTGGGGAACGTTTGTCGACAGCCAGGAAGTCTGGATCGGGGGAAATCGAAAACCAGAAGCCGCTGAGACGACAAAGAGAGTTGCCGGTAGTTTCAAGCGAAACCCTAACCTCTCTCTCCGAGATGCCACAAATAAGCTGGGAGTATCGTCTACAACCGTGCATCGAGCCAAAATACGAGCCGGACTATCGACTTACAAGAAGGTAGTGACTCCAAATCGCGATGATAAACAAAATACGACGGCCAAAGCGCGATCCCGGAGGCTGTACACGACGATGCTGATGAAGTTTGACTGCGTGGTAATGGACGACGAAACCTACGTCAAAGCCGACTACAAGCAGCTTCCGGGACAGGAGTTTTATACGGCAAAAGGAAGGGGAAAGGTAGCAGATATTTTCAAGCACATAAAACTGTAAAATTTCGCAAAGAAATATCTGGTTTGGCAAGCCATCTGTACCTGTGGCTTGAAAAGCAGCATTTTCATAGCTTCCGGGACTGTCAACCAAGAAATTTACGTGAAAGAGTGTTTGAATAAACGTCTGCTGCCTTTCCTGAAGAAACCCGGTTGTTCCGTACTGTTTATGCCGGATTTGGCATCTTGCCATTACGGTAAAAAGGCGTGGTACGCCGCCAACAACGTGCAGGTGGTTCCCAAGGACAAGAACCCTCCCAACACGCCAGAGCTCCGCCCAATTCAGAAATACTGGGCTATTGTCAAGCGGAACCTAAAGAAGACCAAAAAAACTGCTAAGGACGAGCAGCAGTTCAAGGCAAACTGGCTTTCTGCGGCGAAGGTACAAAATCTGATGGCAGGTGTCAAGCGTGAGGCCCGGCAATTTGGAAAAGCGAAAGCCTAACTGAATATTTTTCCTAAATTTTATACTAATTGAACTTGAAAAATAAATTTAATTTGATTTTTTAAATAAACGATTTCACCGATACGGTCAAAATTTGGTCAAGGGAAAACGCGTGTATCCCTTGACCAAATTTTGACCGTATCACCCTTTATCTATACAAAAAAACTTTTCAACACTTAGACATAAAGTAGAAATATCGGTCTTGCCTTCATGTTGAAACTGATTTAAGATGTACTTTATCAGTAATAGTACAAAATATTAATAACTAGCTAATGAACAGAAAAATTGCCAAATTTACCACTAATTGATAAACTTTTTTATATTAATATTCATGTCCTTAATGTCTAATGCGAATCTTGCATAGTATAGAAGACGCATTTCTCTGATTTAAAGTTTTTTCTTTGTCCCAAAGTCGATAAACTTTTCAATGAAGTCGTTTTGACTTTACAGTTAAGTGATTCGAAATTTTCTTTTTTTAAAGTCAACTTGGCTTTAATACTTTTGAAAATTTCTTCAAAATTAATGAAATCGTGTTTAATATTTTTGACTTTTTGCATCTTGACAGTAAAGCTAAACGGCGTTTAAACAAGGAGATGTTTTTAAACCCTTATTTTAAAGTCGTTTTTTACTTGAAACATAGCATACACCAAAAAAATGAACTGTTTTATAGGAAGAATGAACTACCTCGCACGAAAATTGAACTAAATTTTACTCCACATTTTGAGATTTCCACAAAGCGTTGTTAAAACCAGCAAATTTGAATGCCCTGTTGTACTTTTTAACTGTAGTTCACGAAATTACATCATCTCATAGAAGAAAAAATTAACTAAAAGTAACGAAGAAAATTATTGGCGCCAAATCATGACCATTTTAACCATACAGTAGTTCATTCTTACTATTTTTGGGAATCGTACGAAAATATTCTTTTGCTTTAGTTCATATTGAACTTATGTTTACGGTCATTGGACTTTATACTCACGTTTAGTTCATAAAATTTTTGAGACATACTTAAAAAAAGTAAGATTTCATTAAGCTGTTGAAAATTTCGATAAAAATAATAAAATTTTTCCAATAAAAATAAGTTAAATTTAGCGTTAGTTTAACTACGGACATTTTTTTCTGTGTAGTTTCTACTTGAAGTCGAGTCTGAATTTAGAAACTAATATTGTCATTAACACGTTTTTAATGGACTTTGATAGCATATGAAGGAAAAGCTGGAATAATGAATAAATTAAAACTTGCTTCCTAGAATCAAGAACGGTATCATAATGATCAGAATAGTCTAAGTGAGCCTGAAATATCCGGCTGTCACCTAACCTAACATAATCTAACCATTACCGACTCAGATCGGTATTCCTGTAGAAGTTTTTTATCGTCAATTGTTTCGCCGTTGGGTGATGAATTTTAAAGAAGAGTTTTAGACTTTAGTAAACGGAAAATTAAAAACTAAATAAAAAAATGGAAACTGGTAAGAGTTAAAATTAGTAATGCTCCACAATTAAAAAACGGTTGATGAAATAGAACCATTTTACAGAGTATTTTTGGGAGGAGCTCGGCTCCAAGCAATTTTAAGCAGGAATCAAACACAAGAAGTTTTGGTAAGAAAAGCTATAACGACTTAAAAAATTTAATTGTTCAGCTAAACAACAGAAATTGGAAAAAGTTGAAATGACTAATGCTGACTTGTCATTGAGCTTAACATAGAATCGGGCAGCACTCAGTGATAAGAGAAAAGTTCACCACTGTGGTATCACAATGGACTGAATAGTCTATGTGAGCCTTAAATATCTATACCTAACCTAACCTAAATAAGTAATGCTAAGTAATTTACAAAATGGTTTTAGATCTAGAAATGACAATGATCCGTATATACACTAGTTATGATCATCACATCTCGGTGTAAAAATTATATGTTTTTTTCGAACGATCCACTCGCCCACTTTCCCGCCCCTTCCGACCGTAAGGGCCTCGTCCCCATAACGTAAGGACAGCGTACACAGCATGATCCGGACCATGGCGGGGGTGGAGGCAGAGGGATGTAACCAGCTACAGAGAAGGACTCATCAGCCGGATATATTACATCACAAGCCTAAATACTAGCTTATTCAACAACAAAATATTTTAAGCTACGGTCAGACTAGTCAAATATTTGACACGAATGTGTTTGATCGAATTTGTTCCAAACAGAACCGGTTTGACACAAAGTTTTATTTGCGGTTCAAATATTTTACAGTTTTTATTTGATCAAACACGTTCAAATAAAAGTTAGGGAAAACATGTTTGACCTGTGTTCACACTATGGCAAATATTTTCTTGCAACAACAGTTTGATCAAACCATCAAAATGGATAATTTTGTTTGACCAAATGTTTTTGAGCACTGATGTGACATAAATAAAGCTAGTTTATGGGGAATAAGGCGGAACTAATTAAAATATCAATATCCAAGTGTACATTAAGAAAAATTACAATGAAATTAAATAAATACATTATTCCAATAAAAAAATATTTCATTTATGAAAAAGCTTTAGCTAATGCCTTGGGCGGAGCATAATGTTAGAAAAAAACAAGGAAAATCGTAGTATTTTGGTCGTATTTGACCAAATTGGAAGAACATATATATTGGGGCTTTATCTAAATCTGAACCGATGTGGATGAAATTCGACACACTTAAATATAATATTAAACATTCTCTCCACGTGAAATATCTCTAAAAAATGCACTCAATCTCGGAGGTATGATGTGGGTATTCTAGCCATATTTCCCCTAATGCAAAATCATATATATGGGAGCAATATTTCAATCTGAACAGATTTTTAAAGTTTCGGAGATAAACTTTGGCTTCCGTGGCCAGATGAATCTAAATATATATATGGGAGCTATACGAGTATCTAAATCCGAACACATTGTTAGAATGTCAGTTACGTAAATCGGAGTAAAACTTTTGCCTCTGTACCCAGCAAAAAAATTTGGAAGTTCTTCCAAAGGCACAACATTAAAAGCACTTCCAGAAGATGCACTCCCAATGATGTTCTTTATTTTAACTACCCAGAAAGTTCTTTTAATTCAATTTTTTATAACTTGGTTTTTTCATACTTTTAAAGGGTAATTTTAACTTTTTTCTTTTAAATAGGTTAAAAACAGAGTAAGAATTCATAAAATGGTAGAAATCATTTAAATTTTGTCGAAAAAAATGCTAAATCTAATCTGAAAAAATGAGAATTTTTGAAAATATTTGAGGTCAAACGTTTCCGACAAGCGCTAAAATCCATTAAAAATTTAAAAAAAATTATAAAAATTTATTTATTTGGCAAAATATCACAGAATTTTTTAATTTACATCCAAAACATTGAATTTGGATCACACCTAAAGAAGTGATGCAAATTCAGTGCAACGGCTGTAGAAATGGAGGACTTCCGTCCTATGACAAGCCCATGTTAAATTCATCGCTTCTGTGTCAATTTTGCACCACTTCCGGATCCAAAAAGAACATTTTCATTACTTTTTTGGCGACGCTTTTTTTTTCTTGGCAGTTATAAGAGCGTAAATGGGACAAAAGATATATATGTAAGCTGTATCTAAATATGAACCGATTTTGGCCAAATTTTGCATGCATACCTTGAATGCTAATTCCACTATCTGACCAAAATGACACTTAACTCGGAGTGAAATTTTGACCTCCAGTGGTCATATGAATCTAAATCGGGCGAAAGATATGAGTGCTATATATAAATCTGAATCGATTTCAGTCAAATTTATCACACTTCTATTAATTGTATTCCTTCCCCAATATTTGAAGCATATAAGAATAAGAATATCGGGCGAAGTATATATGTGGGAGATATATCTAAATCTGAACTGATTTCTTCCAAAACACTCTTGTGCAAAATTTCAAATAGATTGGACTTAACCTGTGACCTAGACTTTAATTACAAAAATGTGTTCACAGACAGACGGACATGGTTAGATCGGCTCAGATTCCGACACAGCAATATTGTTAAATACACTATGTGTCTATCTCTTCTCCTTCCATATGCACTAATTTATAATACCCTGTTGCACAGTTTGGCGCAGGGAGTAAAAAAATAAAAATATTTTTTTACAACACAGTGGTAAATATTAAACTGCACAAATTGTAGAGGTGTGTAATATTTTACTCATGGTCACGAACATCTAGGACGAAACACTTTTACTCACGCACGATATTTTTACTACGAGTCACTTTCACGAACCCTCACTCAGGCAAATCTTTTAAAGGCTTACGTCCGCACACCCACAAGTGTAAAAATTTTATTCACGCATACTCACGATCAGAAATGTCGTTATTCACGAAATCTCTGTAAAGTCTCATACATACTCGTAGCTCAAGAAAATTGTCTCGACTCAGAAATTATCGCCTCACTAAAGAAAATAATAGTCGTTATTAGTTTTATGGTCAATCCTATTGTTGTCAGAATAATTAAGCTGGTTAATCTGGCTGACAACGTAAGTATTGAAATCGAGATTGTTATTAAGCTTTTAATATCATATGTGTGGCTAAAATTGTAAGAGAATTCAATTGGTAAGCGTGAGTGCATTTCTTTATTACTCACGTACACACACAAGTAGATTATTTGCGTGACTCACGCATGACCTTTAATCACACACACTCAAGCTGTTGCCATAAGCGCAATTTACGTAGGTAACACAAATTTTGTGTCACGTACACACCTTTAATAAAATCTGCTCCTGGACGTACAAAGTTTCAATCATATCTCCCATATCAAATATTCACATAAATACTCCTATCACCCACATTTTACCCATATGGGATTGAATCCACGAATCGCTGCCTTCCACATATAGAGCATAACCATTAATCTTTTTATCAAAAACATGCGTCCTTTCCATTAAAATAAAACAACTTATATTTTTGTTTGACCGTGTTTGCTCTTGCAAAATTTGTGTAAGATCAAATAAATATTTGACGGAATGTGGCGCAAATATTTGTCATATGGTGGTCACACTATGATCAAACATGGTTAATATTTATTTGATGTCAAACATCTTTCTTTGCCGAAAATCAGCTGTTTTGTTGTTTGCTTCAAACAAAAGTTTGTTAGTCAGACTATGGCAAAGAAATATTTGACAGTTTTGATCAAATATTTCATTAGTCTGACCGTAGCTTTAGTTATCCAAATATGCTAAAATTCTGGACTTCATCACATCAATACTTAAGTTAGTGTCAACTAGATGATAGATTGAATTAAAATTAATGCACATCCTACGAATATGCTCCATAGAAGCATAATTCGAACGTTAAATATCAATGAAAAGAAACTGGTAATTACTAGATTAAAAGGAATCCTAGACTTCTGAGCATGGAATATCACCACTAACTAACCTATGCATCATCATAGAGCTCAACATCGTCCGTGAAGCAGCCTCAATCTAGAAGTGTAAGGAGGAAGTACAAAATCACTGTTCCAATGAAGATGTCTCAAAGCGAAGAACAAGAACTGCTTTTGAACGTATTCTATCCTATCAATGTAAACATCATAGTGACTATCCCACACGATAGAGCCATACTCCAGAATGTGTCCAACAAGGGCAGTAAAAAGCCTCTGGGGTCCGAAAACTCCTTCGCCCAACGCTTTATGAATCCTAGAACCCCAGATGCCTTACTCACCATCGAACTAATATGATCATTAAAATTAAGCCTACGATCCATAACAATGCCAAGATCAGCAAAATAATCAACCTCTTCAAAAAACGAGCCCCGTATACTATACCGAACATCAATAGACCTAGGCCTGAAGAATCGCATAAACTTGCATTTCTTCAAGTTCAAATCCATTAGATTTTCCCTAAACCAGTAACCAAAGCTATCCAAATCATCATGTAATAAATGCACCCGATCAGAATTATCGAACGAGGGGAATGACTTAACATCAGCATACATCAAAATCGTTGAGTTAACTACGGACTGAGGTAAATCGTTTAAAAATAACAAAAATAAGACAGGCCCCAAATGACTACCCTGAGGCACACCTGATGGAACATCAAAGCACCTCGAATAGCAATCCACAAAAAATACAATCTGCGTACGGAATTCACGATACGACGAAATCCCAGCCAAAACTGTACTGGACAATCCAATCCTATCTAGCTTATATAACAACAGCTTATGATTCACCCGGTCAAAAGCATTACTAAAATCGGTATAAATAACATGAGTCTGATTCCCAACAAGAAACTAATTAATAACATGAGAAGTAAATTCCACCAAGAAAAGAAAGAAAAGAAAACCATGCTGGCAAGGATCCAATATCGAAGAAATGCCATGCAACAAAACATCCGTCACCATCTTCTCAAAAACCTTCGGAATAACACTCAATTTTGCTATCCTCCTATAACTACTCACATCAAAGGGGCTCCCTGACTTATGAAGTGGTACTACAAAAGTACTGCTCCATCTTAGAGGGAATAACCGAACCTCAACGAACTATTAAATAACATCGACAATCGAGCAGAGAGACATTCAGAGCAAAACCCTACGCAAATACCCAGACACAGACAGACTATCAAATAATGGAATTGCCACCCGATCAAGCGACCTAATAAAATAGGGATAGCCATCACCATCATAAATACTAAACGATTCAAAAAATAAAAACAACTCGGGTTACAATGAAGGTCACCTTTAACCTAATCAATGTAACGAACATAGCCCGCCCTTGATTCCATTTTATATATAGACCAAAGGCCTGCACAAGTCTATTCGAAGTAATCGAAGTTCTAGTGAAGGCAAAACACTCCACGAATACTTCGAATACTTCGATTAATGAATAAAACAAAACCACTGTAAAGCGATTACAGTGTCAAGCATTGCAGAGCCATCACATTCAAAAGGAATCGTTTTACAGTTCTTTTCAATATTTTGGTTTTGAAGTAATCGTCACGATACGAGTAAATCAAAACATTTTTAGTGAAGATAGAATACTTTGCTTTAGCAACGACGAAACTTCGTATGAGACACGAAGTAACTATCAAACAAAATACAAACACAATCGTCGGTCAGTTGATTGGCAGAAGTCAATGAATGCAGGCTGTGAGCGGGTCTGTGCTTTTTATTGTATGTGCCAACAATAAACAAAATAGGAATGGTGTGTATGTGTGTTTAGCATACTCCTATAGTTGAGAAAATGAAATAACTTCATCTACACAGAAATGGAAATTATAAAACGAATGGATTTGAAATTCCGATTGCATTCGAATACTTCAAAACATTGTTGGGTGCTTGTTATACTGGGCTCTATTTGTTTTGGTTCACAATGTGCAAGGTTTATATTTCATTCGTTTGAGAAATGGACAATGAAGTTACTACTCAAATTGTGTGCCGTGTGCTTGAAGTATTCGCTTGTGTTTTCGTTGCAGAGGTTTGATATAGACAGAGTACCGAGCATAATCAAAATCAGATCCCGTCCTCTTATAACGTCTAAAACATCTATTCCTATCATTCCTGAGTCTCGTCAACTCATGAGAATACAATGGCTGATTCCTAGGGAAATCCACCTTTCGTCTTGGAACAGTCCAAAACTGTCCAAAACACTGTAGAAATTATCAACAGCCACATCGAGATCGAGACCCATGAGCAACATCCAAGAGGGATAGAGAGAAAGCAGGGTGATACCTATTCTCGGGGTAAGAAACAGGATCACATCTGGAGAAATCAAAATTGTAAGGATCGCCTACAAAAAACCAAATCAAGAATCTTCCCAAAGAAATTCAAAACTCCATTGATCTGACCCAAACCGGCACCAAGAAAAAGATCCAAAAAAGTCGTCACCCATTCCGATCCAACAAAATTCGCTCAGAGGGGAAGGTGCCAAGGACACCAATTAGTACTCCTCCACCAATCCTTCCCATACGATTCTTCCTGAACACCAAGTAACGACTCACTCAACTCAAACGACTCAAATTTTAGCACATTATTTTTAAGTGCAAGCATATAATGTTCATAAACTAGCATAACATGTTTGGATTCATATACGCACAAAGAAAATGTCATAAACAAGTTTTTCCTATCAGTGTATGCCTAAGGTGAAACATAATATATTTAAACAATACAAACAATATTTTGTTTGGACCAATCCTGAAAATGTATATGCTTGAAGCAGAATGTGTTTGGGAGTATAGTTTACAGAAGCATTTTTTTTTTTTTTGAGGGTGCACTTCTAACAATTGTTTGTTTGTATAAATTCTGAGAATATTCGTTTTTTTTTTGTTATTGTTGGTTTACTCTTCAATCATTATTGTTGTTTTGATTTCAGCTTAAAACCATGCACTGACTAAACTACAAGTGTAGCTTAACCAACAGAGAAAAAGTCTGCTTCTCAAATTTCTTTGGGCAAATCCCTATAGGCTGCAAGATGGTTGGATGTACAGCTGTTTCGGAATTACCACATTCCTCATCAGCATCCTCTACTTGCTGCAAAACTATCAACCAATTATCAGAATAAATTCGGGAAATTCAGCTACACTTGTAGTGTAGTCAATGCATGGTTTTAAGCTGAAATAAAAAACAACAATAATGATTGAAGAGTAAACCAACAATAACAAACAAAAGGAATGAAGATATAGTTTCAAAACTCAAAGAATTGGAGCAAATCAATATTGACCTCCAAGAAAGAATAAAAGCATTGGAGAATATTTGCAGCCAAATGCACGAGGAAAATTCAGCCTTGCGATCTCAGTTCGCACAAACTCAAGGAGTAAATAATAATAACGGAAGTAATGAAGAAGTCACTAATGCAAATATTAGTGTGGCTAATGAATCGGGAAATACCCGACAGATCATATATGCAACGGACGAAGAGGAATTGGCAAATGAACCCGAGTAGATCCTTGTAAAAAATAGGAAAAAATATAAAAGAAATAAGGCTAGAATAATGCATACAAACCAAAGTGCGCTAAATGCGCGGGCAAACACTTTAATAGATGCAAACATTAATAAAAATTATGCAGTGGAATGTCAATGGAATCTTAAAACACATACATGAACTTCGGTACATCTTATATGAAAAAAATATTGTATGTCTCACAATATTTTTCATGCACCCCATCCAAGTAACACCACAAGAGGAGGAAGTGCTGTTATTATTAAAACTTCAATTAAACATTGGCTTGAATATACAATATCTGTCAATTGTTACAACTGTAACAATTGACATAAAAAAACGCTGGTTTCAGCTTCATCTGTTTACAGTCCACCACGACATAATATAAAATTTGATCAATACAAAGGCATGCTAAATTCACATAAACATATATTTATTATGGGAGGGGATTTCAATGTAAAGAACATACAATGGGGATCTAGATTGACCACACCAAAGGGCAGAGAACTACATCGTACAATCATTAGTACTGGATGTAGAGTAATATCAACCGGTGTCTAAAACACCCGATATGATTGACTTTTTCATTACTAAAAAAAATCCAGAAAACAACCTGATAATTGAAGATGGACATGAACTCAGTTCTGATCATACTCCTATATACCTTCATTATTTAAGTGAAGCAACCAATAAAAAAAACTAATACCAACCTAACAAATACGAGAACCAACTGGGAGTACTTTCAACATTTAATTACCACGTCTATCAGACAAGGCCGTATTCAGGGGGGGGGGGGATGAGGGGGATCAAACCCCCCCTGAAATGAATGAATATTTTTATAAATATAAATATATATTTTTAGCTGCATAGAAAAATCTTATCGAAGATGTTGAAGGAAAGCAGAAGGTTTTATTTTGAAAACGCTTACCTATAAAACTTGCACAAATCCTAGAATACTAGTTGAAAAGCCCGTCAAACGACGGTCGAAAAAAAAAACAAATTGTTTTTGTTTTCGCACCACAAATTTCATTTTTGGAAAATGTATTTCTGCTTTTTATGTGTGTTTGTTGTTCTTTTTGTGAACATGACTTGCTTTGTTTGGCCATAGCAACAACAACGAAACAGCCAAACCCACATGTGTAAATGAAATGGCGCAAAACCTGCGAAAAGAACCTGCCTAATTCAGCGATGGAAGCACTTGGAGAGTGCAATAAAGAGATATTTCCAAACTGCATATTCTTTTAAAAATTTTGGTCACTTTGCCAGTAACTCAGGGATGGAAAATACAATGGAAAATTTAAGAAAGTACAAAAAAGAAATTTTTTGAGCGGAAAGGTACTTTTTACTAAATTTCAACAAAAATTTCACTGGAAGATTATTGTCAAGAGGCTGAATTTTAAAGAAAATAAAATTTTGACAAAATTTTCTATATAAATAAAATTTTGCAAAAATTTTCTATAGCCGGCTATCATACAAAAACCTTTTTTTTCGGAAGGTTCAAGTGTGGTTCATTGTTGGGTTTAATGAAATGCCTGAATTTATTCTTATAATTGGTTGATAGTTTTGCTGCAAGTAAGGGATGCTGATGAGGAATGTGGTAATTCCGAAACGTGCGTCCATCCAACCATCTTGCAGTCTATAGGGCTTTGCCCAAGTAAATTTGACAAACATTCTTTTCCTCTGTTGGTTAAGCTACACTTGTAGTTTAGTCAATGTATGGTTTTAAGCTGCAATAAAAAACAACAACAATGCTTAAAGAACAAAACCAACAATAACAAAACAAAACGAAGGGAAATAAAATTTTGCAAAAAAATTCTATAGAAAAAAAATTTTGCAAAATTTTTTCTATAGAAATAAAATTTTACAAAAATTTCCTATAGAAATAACATTTTAACAAAATTTTCAATTGAAATAAAATTTTGACAAAATTATCCATAAAAATAAAATTGTGCAAAAATTCTATATAGAAATAAAATTTAGACAACATTTTCTACCGAAATAAAAAATTGATAATATAGAATCGCATTCTTTTTTCGACTAAAACATTCTTGAAGTTCAATAAAATCCTGTTTTTGACTATATCTTTTACAAAATCGAGATTTTCTTCCCACATGAACATGTCTATTTTGCCATATTTGTAAAAGACTATTAGCAAAAAGGTTGATAAAGACTTTCTCAAAATATTAAAATATTTTGTCAAAGCTATTGTACCATAAATCTAATATCGACTCAAAAATGTCTACACAAAAGGTACTAAATCATTCGCGGGGGTACTACGGTACTGACCGGGGTGAAAAAGTATTGAAAAAAGTACTTTAGTTCTGCATTTTTCATCCCTGCAATTACTACGTGCTCATCCGAACGTTCATTTTCAAAAATGAAGAGATTAAAGACGTATCTTAGAAATTCGACTGGCGAGAGTAGACTCAATGGATTGGCATTAATGTCAGTTCATCGCCGAATAAATGTGCCGACTGAAGAAGTCATTGATTTATTTGCTGCCCAAAAAGCCCGTCGGCTCAATTTAATATTATAAAAATATTGTATACATACCTATGCATAAATAAAATTTTCTACACATGAGATTATATGAATATTTTTTTTAAAGTTGAGGATAAAAAAGTGTTAAACAATGCTACCAAAAAACTTAGCAGATTAATAAAACAATATAATGACGGAACATTCTACAAGTATGTGTCCAATCTAAGTCCCAACAGCAAAATTAAAAAATAAAAGTAGCGAAAAGGCGACTGAATTTGCAAATAATCTCCACTTGACCTTTTCAGATTTTTCTTATGCAACAAACAGTACAGGACAAAATCTCCAACATCAAATAGATAACTTTGCAATTAGCGAGCAGCCATTTGATAAAATAACAATTAAAGAAGTTTATGATGCAGTGAATCAAATCAAGATCAAAAAATATGGCGGTTTTGATAAAATTAAGGGTGATATCTTAAGATCTTAACCATGGATTTATGCGTTTACCTACAATAATGAACGCTGTCTTAAAAATTAAATATATTCCGAATTGCTGGAAAGTTGCAGATGTTGTCATGATACAAAAACCGGGGAAAATACCACACGATCCCAATTCATATAGGCCAATTTCTCTACTTCCAGTAATCATTTATTGTCTCAAGAAATATAATACCGGACCATTAATTTGGATTCCGGAATAAGCACTCGACTATCGAACAAGTTCATAGAGTCACCGATGATATTGAAAACGTCTTCGAGAGAGAACAAGCCTGCTTCGCTGCATTCTTGGAGATTTCCAAAGCTTTTGATGGAGTATGGCATGATGGTCTCCTTCTAAAGCTCAGCAGATTACTTCCAAAGAATTATTGTGAGATACTTAGATCATACCTGAGTAATTGATTTTATAGAGTTTGCCAAGATAAAGATAATCCAATATCTGTAGGTGTTCCGCAGGGCAGTATACTTGGACCTATGCTGTATCTACTTTACACTCACGATATGCCTGTTAACGAAGATTGTTTCATTGGAACATTTGCTGATGACACAGTTTTAATGTCAACTGAAAAAAATACAGATGTATCCGTACATAACCTCCAGGCGTCTTTAAACAAGGTTCACCAATGGACAAAAAACTGGGGTCTAAATCTCTACAGTAGCAAATCTGTTCATGTTGACTTTGCGAAAATTGCCTCAAGATACAAACCCCTAAAATAGGCAATGAGCAAGTGCCTTTTTCAAACTCAACAAAATATCTTTGTTTTACACTGGATTCTAAATTAAATTGGAAAATTCATATTGATCAAAAGTGCGAAGATCTAATTAATTAATACCGTAGTCTAAGCTGGTTAATTCGAAAAAATGCAGTCATCATGCAAGCGGCAAACAGTTCTATCGAAAAAATACAGAGGTTTCAAAACAACGTGATAAGAAGTGCAGTAAACGCTCCATGGTATGTCCGAAATAGTGACCTCCACGGAAACTTAAAAATTAGTACGACTAAAGAGGAAATCTCTAGAAATGCAGAAAAACATCTTATCCGCCTACAGGACCATACAAATCGCGAAGCCCGTAATTTACTCCAAACTTCCAATCAACCTAGAAGATTGTGCCGCTTCAAACCACATGATTTATTAACTCGCTTTAATATATGAAAGCCTCAATTCAAAATAAAAAAATTACAACAATAATTGTCCTAGTTTAGTCTTAGGATATTCTAATTCCTATAAGTCTACTGATTAATAATAAATAAACTGCTGGTTAGTCACTTCTTCATAATAGAGACTAGTTGTAGAATAAGTTAAGCATCATATTACATATATGCTTAAATAAATAAAAAAATCTGATTGGTTGATAGTTTTGCTGTAAATAGAGGATGCTGATGGGGAATGTGGTAATTCCGAATCAGCCGTACATCCAACCATCTTGCAGTCTATAGGGATTTGCGCAAATAAATTTGACAAGCAAACTTTTCCTCTGTTTGTTAACCTACACTTGTAGTTTAGTCAATGCATGGTTTTAAGCTGAAATCAAAAACAACAATAATGATTGAAGAGTAAACCAACAATAACAAACAAAACGAATGAAGATAGAGGAAGCACGCTCAAAAACAAACCCAGTTAACTGCACTCAAATCGATGATTTGACTTTGGCAAAGGAAAAGAAATATGCTTGCAATTTTGTTTAGGCAGTAGCCGACTATCAAAACCTTATCTAAATTCTTGCTTCGATTCCGTATCAGACGAAAATCAAAATTTTAGTTAAAAGCTAGTTTGGCATCATTCAATCAGCTTCCGCTTGATCTGACCCTTCGTCATTATTAATCAAGTATACGAGGACTGCCTTTTATTTGGCGGGATTGGGCAACCCAAGTGTTGAAGTCTGCCAACTGACAGCTCTATCTTAAAGCTTGACATTTTTGAGGTTATACGTACTCAGAGCGTTTTGACATTTTAGGTTGTTTACAGCAACTTTTCATCTCGTGGTCAACGTTTTTTGACACCTAAAAAAGCGGTTTATGCGTACAGAAGCATGTTTTAGCGGTACCTCAAACGCATGCAAAATAGATCTTAAGGGAAAATATTTTGAAAAACATTAAAGCAATTTTTGATTATTAATATTTGTTTTGTTCTCTAATCCCGAAATATAAAATGGAACATTCGTACACGTTTCTTGTTTGGAATTGTCTTTATCATTACTAATGTTTTCTTTTTTATTCACTAGATTACAGCGTGGGACAAACACTCGGAAATTTGTACGGAGTAAATCCATTACACCCCGTATTGCAGCAATTTTTCGAAAATGTTGGCATTTTCGATAATATATTTACATATAGCATATTGTTAGTATTTCATTCGTAATACTTAAAAACAAAACATATTTTTTTTTTTTGGGAAAACGTTAATTTGTAAAATTAAATAAATGAAATGGTACTTTCTCAAATATGTAATTGTTTTCATGTTCCTTAACTAAGTAAAATTTTTGAGGTAGGTACACTGTTAGAAAAATATTTTTTCATATGTTCCGATATAAACAAAATGTGTTTCGGGCACAATTTTTAAACACAATATATTTAAGTGCCAACATGTAATGTTCCTAAACTAACACTAAATGTTTGGGACACATATGTTAATATGTTAAAATATATTATGTTTGGGGCATGAATGTTTCATAAAAATAATATGTGTGAATGTAAACATATATAAATTTACAAATTTCGAGTAAACATATATATGTTTACAATTTCTGTGAAACGGTTGTATGTTGTTTCGGAAAACTGCTTTATGATAAGGCCAATTATTTAATTTGAATATTAGAATGAGTATTCGGAGCATAGAGATTTGAAAAAAAACAGCATGTGTTTTCGCCTTGAGAGGAGAATTTTATGTATGTGTGGACAAGTGTTTTGTTTATCATTTTGGCATTATGGACACACATTTTTTAATGGCCTTAAAGGTAAAAATGAAATTAAGTACAAAACACGATAAGTTTTTTTTATTGGTTCGGTCGGAGCAGGAATTGAACCCACGACCCTTTGCATGCAAGGCAGACATGCTAACCACTGCTCCACGTGGCCAACAAATGTATGTTTCTGTTAAATAATGTTATGTTTGCATGGGCTCGTGGACGCTGCAAACTATGCTATATAAATGTAACTTATAACGATAATTGTCTATTGGTGACTGTAACAGCTACGTAGCCCAGTGGTAGTATGTTGGCTTACAAATTGCATGGTTCCCGGTTCGATTCTCCGTCCATGCGAAGGTAACATTTAAAAAAATTATAAAATTGAATAATTTCTTCAACATAATTTGTATTACAGAAAAAGGTGCCAAGAACTAAAAATTTCGTGGAAGTGAAAATTATGTGAGGGAATGAGCACAATCTTCGTGGGGAGAAAATTCTTCCAAGCATATAATATTTTTGGGCTCAAAACGCTTCCAAACATATAATATGTTCACATAAAACAAACATAATAATGTTTCGGCAATATCTAATAATATATGTGCTTCCTGCAAAATATGTTTGGAACATATGTTAGAGAAGCGATTTTTTTTGAGGGTGTATGTAAGTGTAGAAAGGCATCAGGAGGTGTATGTAAAGCCGGACTGTGAAAATTTGCTTTGCACTTCATTGCACCAATTAGAGTGACCGCAACTTAACCCCACACCCTCACAAAAAATCGCTTCTGTAACATATACTCCCAAACATATTTTGCTTCAAGCATATACATTTTTGGGTATTGCTCAAACATTTATATGTTTGATCTCTTCCAATATATAATATGTTTGAAAGCATATTGGTCTAAACAATATATGTTTGGGTAGTCTAAGTTCCAAACATTTTGTATTTTTGCATCCAAATTCAATAATGTTGTCTTCCAAAAAACAATATGTTATTATGTGAACATATAATATGTGTGGAAGCATTTTGCACCCAAAAATATTATATGCTTAAAAAAAATTCTCCCAAACAATATTGTGCTCAAAATTTTATTTATTTATTTATATATTTACAATCATAATGAATTATGAAAATAAACAGGTAATATAGGTGCTAACAACATAGGTTTTCGACCTGAATGCTCAAAATTTTGTTTCTGCCTAATTGTATATTCCCTCACATCTTTCTCACTTCCACGAGATTTTTTAGTTCTTAGCACCTTTTTCTGTAATACAAACATTGTAGAAGAAATTATTCAATTTTATGATTTTTTTATTTTAAATTTACCTTTTGCCGGACGGGGATTCGAACAGCGGACCACACAGTTTGTAAGGATCAAAGAAGTAGCTGATCAATTGCCCAAGGGAAAATAAAATGTTAATTTTGTAATAACAAGCAACAACCACCAACTTAATTCAATATCGCTCCCTGTTAAATAGCGCTCCAAGCTACTAAACACATATATGTTTATAGGCTATTTCTAAATTAATATATGTTTGCATCCAAGCATATTATATTTACAAACATTTTATGTCCCAAACATAATATGTTCTAACATATTAACATATATGTCCCAAACATGTTATGCTAGTTTATGAACATTATATGCTTGCACTCAAAAATATTGTGTTTAAAAATTTGTGTTCCAAACATATAATGTTTATAGCCAAACATATGAAAAACAGTCTTTTTCATCCGTGCACAAAACGAATCCCTTTTCCAGATATTGGGATAGCCAAAATTTGAGCCCGATTAAACGACGTTAACACGTGCCGTTCGTCGCTCAAAATTTGAAAAAAAAGAATTTTTTGCCCAAAAAGTTGAGGTATTGAGCCATAACTCGAGAACGGTAAATAATAAAAACACGGACGATATCACAAACGATAGCTTATTTTGTCCTTAAAATTTTATGTTATGACTCTGAGTCAAACCTCCAGCGTTTAGCTTCGAAAACGCGACCTGGTGTCAATAGGAGCATACTTCATATATTATGTTATTATATGATAAATTTTTATTTTTTTAGTATATTTTTGCGTTTAAAGTAGAAATGTAATAAAAAACACAAGTAAATAATACAGTTAAATTCAAGAAAATTTTTATTTTAATATATAAAAATCAGGGATATATTCGATAATATTATATAGTTATTCAATTTATTCTAGAGTTTTTGTTAAAGTACTTTTTGAAACGTCGGGATACAATGCTCGGCATTTGCTTACAACTATCAGGACATATTGCTTTTGTTCTTCATAATTTGTCTGAAGGTCGTTGAAGTCAGTTATTAATTTAATACCACGCTCAGCCATATCATTTATGTTACTACTTTTAATGTTTTGACAATTTTCAAACCTTCTTGGAAGTTATTATTTTGAGGCCACGTGTTTGGATTTTGGCTAATAAAATATATTTTTATATTAAATCGGTCAAAAAAATTAAACGTTTCTTTGGAAAGTAAATTAATTAATCCTCCATCAACCAACTCATCTAACTTTTCTTTCCTAACTTTTGGATTTACAACCCTAGCTTGCTCTGATGGTTCATCTGTGCTACTGAGCAATTTATTAGCCATTAATAACTTTTCATCGTCTGTAATGGTGGGATCAAAGAACGACAATCCAACCAACTCTGTATTCAAATACCACAAATGATTCGAAAATTTAGTGAGTGGTATTTCTGCGATGTCGTTGTCACATTCTTTATAGTCTAATAGACTACGCAAAATGTCTAAATATTGCTTTGGCACTAGATGAGCTTTTGGAGCATTGAACCAAGCTTTACAGTAAATTTTAACAAGAAAAACAGCAATAGCACTTACAGAACTTTCTTCTCCTCTAGACATCTTAAATTGGCGCCGAAAAATAAATATTTTAAAGCAGTAAATAGCCTTTGCCATCCATCTGGCATGATGAATGGTGCCTGGAGTTCTAAAACCCACAACGTTGCCGTCTAGTGATCCTACAAAAACGAGAACCAACTGCAACAGCTCCTTGTAGTCATCTCTTGGATGGTTCTCATTTAATTTCTTTTTGAATTCAGCAGTAACATGTGCAATTAATTCTGGAGATAGCTGCTTTTGTATTAGATTGTCACTAATACCTGTGTCATATTTTTGTTTGTCTATCTTTGGCCACGCAAGGAGAAATCTTTTGAAAATGTCTGGATGAGGTCCCGTGGTTGAACCCATTTTTGCGACGAATACGCCTCTTAACATAATTTCCAAGATATGGTGACGGCAGGCTAGGTGCAGTAATTCTCTTCCTAACATATGCTGCAATATGACGCATGCTCCTTTAAATCTTCCAGTGTTGGATGCTGTAGTATCAAAGCACATCGCCTTGACGGTGTTGGGAAGACCCCATTGCTGTAGGCATTCATATACGGCAAGTGTTTGCTCCTCTCCTGAGCTGTTTTCTGTTACAGGAACTCCCAGCAGTTGTTCCTTACCGCCGTATGAAATAGTAATACCTATTCGCTCACATTGCTCATTTTTTAAAACGCCCGGTAAAAGTTTACCGTCCCAATGGACAACCACGGCCTCTTTTTCTGGAATGTTTACTTTATTTAAAATATTTTTAGTATACTGTTCTCTGAACATTTTCCTTCTAGTATGTAATAAAGTTTTGGAGACTTTGTACTTAAGAGGGTCAAGGTTAAGTGCCTGTAGTGTAGCTATTAAAATTCTCGTGGCATTTCTGTCGGATACCTCACACCGATCTAACAAAATTGACAATTTCATGTTTAAAATCTCGTGTACGCCTCTTGCATATCAAACTTTCATCCTGTTTCTATCAGGTGGACCTAGATCTTCTGCAGCTTCTTCCGGGATGTCCATTGCCTCCAAGTTCTCAAGCGCCTGGTAGATGATGTCCTCTTCTTCTCCGAAATTGTATTCATCATCCGTCCTTAAGAAGCATCAAGAAAATAATAATAAAATAATAAAAAACTCACCAATATCAAAATATTCTTCTTGGATTTGTCGGTTAATTCTTTCAAGTTCCTTTTGCGCCTTGATTTCTTCAGCTCTAGATAACTTGCTATCTACTCCAGACATGCAACCTGGACAGCTCTTCTGCCTCTGTTTCACGAGAAAAGCCTTATCTACTTCCGATTTCATCAGAGTCAAGGCACCTTGATGAGCAATATCAAAAAGATCGTCTAACTTTTCAACTGTTTAAATTTGTTTTTGATCGTATCCGATGTTTTCTTTTGCTCATCTTTAGCCGAGCTTTCTGCCAAAAAATTAACACCTCTCGTATAGTAACTCTTGCTGATTCCCTTAGAGTTAATTTTACAGTACGTAAATTATAAAATAAAGCACAAAAAATTTGTCGATTTGAGGGTAGTTTACAACCTATGATCTGGTGAATGGGAAAGCCAACAAGAAATATTTTATCCTTGGACCGGCTTTGTACACCTGTTGTGGATGCCATTTCAGAGTCTAGGTAAATTGATTTCTATATATTTAAATAAAAATAAAATAAATATTAACTAAATTAATTAAAAATAATATAAAAATTAAATAAATTAATTAAAATTAAAAATTTATCACTTAATAACATAATATATGAAGTATTCTCCTAGTGGCACCAGGTCGCGTTTTCGAAGCTAAAGGCTGGCGTAACTCGGTTTGACTCCGAGTTACAACAATGTTGTTCATAACATACATTTTTAAGGACAAAATAAGCTATCGTTTGTGATATCGTGCGTGTTTTTATTTTTTACCGTTCTCGATTATGGCTCAATACGTCAACTCTTTG
Organism: Haematobia irritans; assembly: GCF_050003625.1. NCBI lineage: Eukaryota > Metazoa > Arthropoda > Insecta > Diptera > Muscidae > Haematobia > Haematobia irritans. The sequence goes on along the minus strand of NC_134400.1, from coordinate 76,898,978 downwards.
GCAAAAAAATTCGTTTCGTGTAACGTCGTTTAATCAGGCTCAAAATTTGGCTATCCTAATATCTGGAATGGGGATTCGTTTTGTGGGTTTAAGGCGAACAAGATTCCAACATTGATTTTTTGCGGTCACTCTATTGTAACGCTATTTAGATCAGATTGAAGTAATACTTGGTCATCACTATTCCGGATAATTTTCATAATTTTAACCTCGTCAGCATACATAAGTATATTACAAATCGAATTGCTGATGGAAGGTCATTTATAAATAAACAACAATAAAATATCAGACTTGTTTCCACTTTTAAATAGTGGGATGATAAATGAATCCTTCAACAGAGTGGGAAAGAGACCAGTACGCAAAGATTCGTTGAATAGAATAGATGGCTCGACAGTACGGGGAGGTAAACGGGCAACTCTATCTTTGAAAACAAATTCATGAACTACAGCTCTGTACGACCAGAAATCCGGATTTACCACAGTATCAAAAATGTCCTCAGGCACAAAAATTTTAAATGATAATTTGTTCCTTCTCTCCATAAATTGCAGTTTAGATACTTTGACATCAACATTTGCATTCAGTTTATATTTTATGTAGAATTGAATATCATCCTCCGTTGTTTCTGGAGCAACACGAGCAGCAAAAATAGTTTTCATTTGCGTTAAAACTCTTAATGGTTTTGGTGCAGTACCAGCATGTAACTGATTTGTAGGCGTATTGGGATATTAAGCCACCATGTAGCGAAATTCAAAGTCATCCACTGGGTTGCTAACTTCAGGGCCCAGTGGACGGGTATCGACTGGAGTTATAAATTTGGGCAATGACCAAGAGTTAGGCCTAATTAGTCGACCTGTAGACGGCTTTGTTTATCCTAAAGAAGTTAGGATCAGTCGACCCAAGCACGCTGTCGGCTAAACAAAGCGATTCCTTAAAATGGGCTCAAGGAATTCTTTAGACTGGAAAAAGGGAACGATCGCCGGATGAGCTGCCATCCTCCATAAGGGATCAAAGATCGTTTGGCTCAGTTGCTAAAGACAGCCTTGTGATGGCTATCATTAATAAAGGAGCATTGGACGCTATGGTTCCAAAGCAAAAATGGGGGGAAATTGAGAATGCTCGTCTACACACAGGTGCTGGAAAAGTTTCCCGGCCCATATCCTCTACACCAAGAGGCTGGTTGGTATCAAGGACGATTTAAGCTAGTCGCATTTGAGGACCAGAGGTCTATAGAATGTTTTGAAGCTGCTCTGATACAAATTGGTGAAGTTTGGGAAGGATCTGCTCTAGAGTTAGTCGAGAAGAAAGACATACCGGCTAGACCTAGAACACATGCGTGGATACCTGCAAACCCTTCTGACCCTGAATCTATTTTAAATAGGCTGAAACGATGCAATCCAGATCTTCCAACAGGTGATTGGAAGGTTGGCCGTTTGGATGAAGTGGATGGACCAAGACGGCATGCAGTGTTTATATTGAACACTCAGTCTTTGTCACATCTAGCAAAGTCTCAGGGCCGTGTATGTTATGGCTTTCATTATATCCAAATGAAGGTATATAAAAACGATCAGCTAAAGGATTCAGAAATGGACAAGCCTCCGTCTGAATCAGAAGTAAGCGGATCCTCTTGCGAAGTCGAGGGAGATACCAAAGTTGAAGACATGGATAGATACCGTATGCGTGAGGAGGCTTCTACTACCTCAGAACTCACAAAAGTTGAACCTATGGTTATTGTGAGAGTCACCGAGATCTCTGAAGAGGATATTCTTGATGACTCGATTGAAGCGGCTGATATGACGTTTGTTGAAAATCTCGATGGTCCTACGGATCCTCCAGATAAATCTTCGTCATTGTAAGGATAAATGTGCTGCCTTAAAAGTTCTCCTGATGAAAGGGGGCATAGACATAGTTCTTATTCAAGAACCATATGTTTATAGAAACAAAATATGTGAATTAAGTTCTCCGGGGTTCAAACTATTGCAGTGTACTGGTAATTATGTAAATCGAGCCAGTATAATTGCTAAAAACGAGCTTAACTTGTTTCTGCTTCCTTCAATGTGCAATGCAGACACTGTCGTTGCCAATTTAGAAATAGCCAAATGCAAATATTGGGTATCTTCGGTCTACATGGGACATGATAGGGAGATGCCTCCATGTGCTGGTAACACCTTAGTTGAGGAGTCACTGAAAACAAAGACGAAACTCATTATGGGATGCGAATGCGCATCATAGTATATGGGGAAGTAGTGATACTAATGCAAGGGGAGAGTCGCTAATAGAGTTTATTTTGCGTACTAATCTGGTAGTTTGCAACAAGGGAGATGCCCCAACCTTTGTCACTAAAAAGAGGCAAGAGGTTTTGGACATCCCCTTGGCCTCGCAAGAACTGAATGAAATGATATCTGAGTGGCAGGTTTCAAGTGAACACAGCTTCTCAGATCATCGCTACATCAGTTTCAAGTTTGATGTTCATACTACCAAGACCATATTTCCGCCAAATGTTGGGAAAGTTGACTGGAATAGGTATAAGGAATCGTTCAATATGATGATACCGGAAATATCCGAGACAAATATGAGAAATGTGCAAGATATCGAACACGCAGTGGAGCGTATTACTAAGGCCTTCAACATCTCACTGAAAGCTGCATGCCCTAGAGGGAAGCCAAGGGGAACAACGACCACCATGGTGGTCTACGGAATTAAGTAATATGAGGCAATTCTGCAGGAAGCTCTTTATCAAGGCAAAGTCCACTAGAGCCCCTGAGGATTGGGACGCTTACAAGAAGAAGCTAAGAGGATACAAGCGAGAACTGAGAAATGCTCAGCATAACTCATGGAATGATTACTGCAGCAGTATTGGGAAGGCTTCTAGACTACGGAAGGTTCTAGCATCCACCAACTCCGCTCCAGGTTTCATTAAAACATCGGAGGGCAATTGGACAACGTCCAGTGAGGAGACGCTGGAGGTACTATTGGACACACATTTTCCTGGGAATCAGACGGTTGAACCAGGTTCTGGCGGTGCCACAGTGGCTCAGCGGTCGTTTCCGTCTGGTGGCCGGCACTTCACCAGCCGACAAATTTAGACAAAGTTCAGCGTATGGCGTGCTTGTGTATCTCAGGCGCATTCAGTAAGACAGGAACAAATTCCCTCAATGTCATGCTGCATTTATTGCCCAAATAGTCAGCTGCAACAACGGCTGTGCGGTTGCGCGAGCTATCGCTGTGGTCGGAATAAACGGGGAATGAACGATATATAGATTTCTACACTGATGGCTCCAAATTGGATGAACAAGTGGGTTTCGGAGTATATTCTAAAGATCTGGAACTTCGAATAGCGAAAAGATTACCTAATCACTGTAGTGTTTTTCAGGCCGAAATATTAGCAATAAGAGAGGTGGCGAATTGGCTGAGAAGTAATGTTCCAAAAAATGTGGGCACTAATATATACTCAGACAGTCAACCTGCAATAAAATCCTTGGACTCTGTGTTCCTAGACTCTGTGTTCGACAGCCCACGGCCGCAAACCTCTCAATGGGTGAGCAGCAAAATATTCACCTAATATGGGTGCCTGGCCATAGGAACATACCGGGGAACTGCGAAGCAGATGAGCTAGCAAGGTTAGGAACTACCTTACATATTCCAGGGGAACTAGAATCTGTTGGTATGCCTCTGGCTACCTGCAAGCTCTTACTGCGTGAGAAGGCTGTCATGATGGCAAATGTTCGATGGGAGAATTGTAAGGGTTGTAACGACACCAAGCAAATATGGCCCCATATTTAATTAAACACCTCTTTTGTGAGTGTCCTGCATTTTGTGTAAAGCGCAAGCAACTTTTAGGAGCATATAGCTTCAGATTACTGGCGGATCTCGAAAACATTAACTTAAGCAGTCTGCTGATGTTTTTGGAACAATCTGGTTGATTCAACAGAAGAAAATAATCGAGAAGGTTCAGCGGTTAAAACTAGAAGTGCCCATATGTAATAGGTACTTTTAGTTAATGTGGTATCACAATGGAACACAGACCTTCCGCTTTGCCAAAACGAATTCCTTGGCGTCAGAATAACAATGATTTCGCATGCGTCCAAACTTGCAAGTCTTTGTGACATCGACTACTTACAATCCGACATACCTATACAAGATAAGTTGGACATGTGTAAATTTTTTCAGAGGCCTACGCCTATGCGCACAGCAATCATTCGTAAAAGTGGTAAAGGTCAATCGAAACAGACAACGTGTGGAGGAGAATGCAATTGCACTTCGGGAGCCACACCAACAAACCCTGAAGGCGGGTGAAACTTATGTTTCTGCACCTGGAACCGCTCTAACTTTTGCCGCTGAAAACAAAGTTTCCGCATATGAAAAAAACACTAATTGAGGTAGTCAAGAAAGTAAATATTTTTACATTATCATCAACTAATTTGGATTTGAATCAGAAAAAGACATTGGAAGATATTCGTCAAAATATTCACAAAATCCTTATAGAAATGGATATTGAGAAGATTAGTATGGGAATTAGCCTGACAGCTGGGGCGAATGTAATTTTGATTTTTTGACATTATTATGAAGCTGCTGCAATTTAATATTCAAGGTATAAACAACGACGACAACAAAGATTTGCTTGAATTATATATAGAGAGGAATGCGATCGACATTTTCTGTTATTTGAAACTTGGTTGAGAGATAACTCGACATCAAATATCTGTAATTACAACTTGACCTATAAAGTTCGTCCTAATGGTTTTGGTGGAGTCGGAATGTATTTCAAAAGAAATATTTCTTTTTCATTAATTGATTTAAGCATTGATGCAGAAGTTTTGGGCGTTCGGACCCTAAATCCGAAACCAAATTACAACATAATTTTGGCTTACATACCACCCAACAGTCCGATTTCCACCTACCGGAGAATTATTGAGGGCATCTTCTCGACAACTCAATAACTGAATGGTCCAACAATTGTCGCTGGCGATTTTAACGCCAAGGCCACTATGTGGGGTGATAATAATACAGATTTTCATGGTCGCATAATTATTGATGCTGATAGTAATCATCTACCTATCATTATTGATCTGAATGAGACATACAATGTATATGTATACAGAATCTGTCGTAGTGCTGCCCTACTGGATGGTTCCATTGACAATTTTAACCGTGATATCAACTCGATTTTGAAAAGCAACACTATCCAAATTAATGCTAACAATAAGTATAAGCCCAAGGTGAGACGATAATATTTTGCGACTTCGGATGGCAGCCAGGGCAAAGTATTACAAAATGAGATCTGTATCTGATTTTGTTGCATTTCAAGAGGCTGAAGATGCGTTAAAAGATTGTGTGAGAATGATTCGTTGCGTAAAAGAAAGAAACCTGCTGAAACAACCAATGTTCTTACTCCGATATCAACCAATTCTATTCCGACCATCTCTATTGATGAATCTACTACCGTTTCATACAAGAGTGCAGCTTCTTCTCATTTCCGTTTTCCACCTACAAACAATGTATTTGCACAAGCAGTTACACCGTCAGCTTCTGCGTCGAATAATTTGCATACCCCTTATACGACTCCGGAGCTAAATAATTTTAATGGACAACTAAAAATTCTGGTCCCGAAAAAAACTATTTTTGCTTCACGTTTTGTTGGAGAAACGTCATCAGCTGAAATCTCGTCCTATATTAAATGGAAGCTAAAAAGTGATGTTGATTATCAAATTTCAATTCGCTGAAAAAAGAAGGATGGCGTCATTTCGAATTCTTGTACCAGAAGATATTTTTGAAGTGGTTGTAAACCCTGAACTCTAGTTCATGAGTATATATAGAACTGTAGTTCATGAGTATATCTACAAATCTAATCCTAGATCTGAAGGAGTTCGTTTACCTCGTCAAATAAAGATGTAATTGAAAGAAAACTTATTAAAAAATAGATATTGGTGGATTATTGAGTAATCCATAACTTCTCTTCTTTTACTTATACCAACAAGCTTTTATTTATTAAAATATCCAAGTAATGTTTTTGTATATTTTTTTTTCATTACATATATATTACACACTACAAAAATGTAAGTTATAAATTTACTAAACATATACTTGTAATATTTAATGTACTTCAGTTCCAATTATGGGCTATCTATGCAGTTAATATTATATATACATAAATCTTTTTTTATTTATAGAAATAAATTTTAGAATATGAATTGAATAAAATAAACAACTGAAAAAAATTTTTTTCACATATTTTACACAGCCATTTAATACTTGTATAGGGAATGTCGCCACAACCATGCAAAAAGAATTATCTAGCCGAGAAAAAATTATTACTTGTTAATAAAAATTTTAATTTTATACAGATGGCATTTCCAGTGATTAGGTTAAAATGCAAACATTTTTGCATTTTTCAATACGAACTGATCCGACCTCCACCCAGAGAAGACATGTGATCACCCCACATATGATTCGAGGACATCATGTTACTTTTGCACGGGAAACCTGGAACATGTTTTTATATCCTGAAAATTATATATTTTATTAGAGGTGTGCACGTGCCTACAACGCCATCATTCATCTTCTTCTGGGATGATGATAAAAAGGGTGAATTTCTACAAGGAAACCCACTTCGGCACCAGATATTGATAAAATACCCTATGGAGTTCAGGTAGGATCCCTGAGTGTTGGAGGGACATAAGGACGAGCCTCTTTCAAAGAGGTACAAAGACCCCACCAGAGTCAAGAATTATAGACCGATTTCCTTATTGAGCGTTCCTCTCAAATGTCTAGAGTGTATTTATGACTTGATCAATCATATCTACAAATCCAAATCAATGAACTGTCATGTTCTCTGTGTACGTATTGACATCGAGAAAGCCCACGATTGTGTGAACAAATGCAAACTGTGTGGCCTATTGCAATATTTCAACATAGACAACCCTATAATTGCTTGGATAACTAAGAAGAAATATCTGCCTTTGAACACATAGCGTGACTTTTAATGGTGGTCTAGATCAGTCTAAGTCCGCTCCTATTCAACCTCTACACTTCGAGTTTACATGGCATAAATACCGAGCATTGCGCACTGTATCATTTTGCAGATGATTTTTTCATTGCTATTCACTACAAGGGTTTTACAACGGCAAGAACTATACTTGAGCAGGGTTTGAATTGCTGACGAAACAATAGCAATAGCAGACAAACATTTGTCAAAAAACAAAATGATTTCGTCTGCAACAGCAACGACTTCGCACACACACAAGAGGATAGCAAATAGCAACAGTAATTCTGACGAAAATGACTAAAAACTAACGGTGAGGTGAAGAGAATTGTGTGATAATTGTTAGGCAATGAATATGCGTAAGTCGTTTGAGTTTGCTGTTTTGTCGTTTGTGTTGTTCGCAAGAAACAGTGCATAAAATTATCGTATTGGCAACAAAGCTAAATAAAAATTTAATACTAGAAAAATTTTAACATTTGGGACAACGAAGACACAATATATAAAATATGCGGTAGTGAAAGTAAACTTTAATCCTTCTATTACCATACGAATTCCTTCCATAAACTGTCAGTAAATTATTATGAATATGGGCATATATATTTACAAGTGCTCTACGATGAATAATATCATTTCTGCAATTTCATGCGTTTTAGCCGATATGAACTCTCATTGCATATATGCTACATAATTGCATATGTGCAATATCATGCATTCAGTTCATTTTTTTACTACTAGGACATATAGGGACGAATATGAATATAAAGGCGAATATCGTGATGATGAGTAGTATTGTAGTATCACAACTGACTGGAAGTGAAAATGAAGTTATGGGTCGCCACTATACCTAATATAACCTATGTTAAAAAGAGGTTCCTGGTTTTCGTGTATCATATAAATTAGATGTGCATCAAAAAAGCCAAAAAAATATTTAGAATACCAAAAATGTGGCTTTTAACATTTCACCCCGAGAAGGAGTATGATCACCTCAAACATGTTTGTCGCAACCATGCAATAACTATGTATCTGTTTTTGGCAAACATTTTATGTTTGGCGAGAAATCAACATTTTTGTAGTAAAAAGTGTACCATTTTTCCCATCCAGCAATAAAATTTTTCACATAAACATGTTTGATGTGATCACATTCCTCCTCTGCGTGTAACATATAGAGATAACATCGTGTACTAAAAAAATTGATTATCTGCATGAAATTGCATATATGCAATGATACGTAACTTTTTCTTCAGTGACCAAAATTGAACAAAAATTGGTTTACGGTATCATAACTACATATAAAACAATTTTAACATACCAAAAAATTTTTATCCGTGCTCAAATTAAATCATGCAATGAAGGGTTAAATATCTTGGGTTGTTTATAGCATCAAATAACTCGGCCAGAGACCATATTGATAACACCTTGGCTACTGTTGCACGGGAAAATCAATTCCTGGACATTCTTGGCGGCTGCAGATTCAGTATTGACCAACCAATTATTTTTTGCTATATGAATCATTCGTAAGATCGAAGCCGATCGGAGCAGCCGCACTTGCCAACGCTGACAAAGGTATCATAACTACATATAAAACAATTTTAACATACCAAAAAATTTTTATCCGTGCTCAAATTAAATCATGCAACGAAGGGTTAAATATCTTGGGTTGTTTATAGCATCAAATAACTCGGCCAGAGACCATATTGATAACACCTTGGCTACTGTTGCACGGGAATATCAATTCCTGGACATTCTTGGCGGCTGCCGATTCAGTATTGACCAACCAATTATTTTTTGCTATATGAATCATTCGTAAGATCGAAGCCGATCGGAGCAGCCGCACTTGCCAACGCTGACAAAGGCTCCCTTTCAAGAATTAAGACTTGTATCAACAGCCATCTAAGAAAAGCTTTGGGTCTTATGGTAGAACGTGTGAAATTGTGTTAAGAGTGAGTCTGATTGCGAAAATCCTTTTCTGTATTGTGATAAAATTTAAAATAAAACAAGTCATTGGCATACATTTTGGCGGCTTGGCGTGTGGCGTGATTCTTTGACCCATTAAATTTTCGACTCGACCATAGTTTAGAAAATAGCCACTAACATTTAAATACCATACATATACAGTCGATGAAAATGCTTCCGTTTCACTATTCTGATCTATTGAGTAACACGATGTTATAGTTACAGAGAGTACACTTTTTCCCACCCACGACCCAGCTGTGGGTACGCCTATGGTAATGTTAGTACTCGTAGTTATACATTAACCCTTCGATGGTACCTGTGTTGTCAACACATCTCCCTATCAACTGTCCTCTTTCCAATTAAAAGAGTTTAGGGTTTCATATTCAATCTCTTATTATTAAAACAAATTCAGTTATATAATTACAAGAGGGGAGACTCTTAAAACTATGTGGTAATTGTACTTACAAATACTCTTAAAATGAATTAGGCTAATATAATGTATTTTAGAATTGATGAGGATTTGGTGAAAGACGAAACAGCTGGGTTTGTATGTTGACATAGACCAAGAAAATATAAAGACATCGTTTGACAATTCACCATGGTTTTGTTTATTTGCAGTACGCAGTCATTCCACTCAATTGCGCAGTCAAGTGACTCAATTACTTTTTGCAAAACGAGAATTACAGTCAATTTGCATTGCAAAAACGGTGTGGATGGATAGAATTTTATAAGCTTTTACAATATTTGGGGTTTCAACAAGAGAAGAAAGGAAAGACAACAAATTAAAGTCAAATTAAAAAATCACTCATTTGCAGACGAGAAAGAGCCATCTACGGTATGCAGACAAACTACAGCGTTGTAAATTCACTTGCAATGTCTATACCTTCCTTCTTCAATTAACATCATAAATGATGATAATTATTGATTTCGAAGATAAACTTGTGCCATTTCAAGGGTATAGGGTGCTTGCTTAGCGATAGAGTTCACACATATTTTTCTTTAAATTGCGGGAAAATTTTAATTTACTCAAAACAACGACTTATTCTCATTCCATCACGCAGATACATGGTATTGTTAATTTTTATATTTCTTCTTCTAATTTTGGTGCTCACTAATTATCAATGTTTTAGAATATATCAATATTACACCCATAAGAAAATTATTACCATACGTGCTCAAATCGACACCGTACGTTATTGATAGTTAGCCAACCCCGTATGGTACAATATCGATACTGAACGGTACAAGCGGTACGCAAAGCATGAAAGTACCATATAGTATTATGAAAATACCAATATGGTATTCAAAATAATACCTAAGCGGTATTAATATTTATACACCCAGAAAACAAATTCGTTGCCTCAACCGAATTATTTGCCAACCGAAAGCAGGTGGTTCCATCAACTATCAATGATATCTGTCAGCACAACTAACATTTCGCAATTGTAACTACATGGTAGTATGTTGGATCAACTTTGCATTGGTTGTCGCAATTTCATATCAATTGTTTCGTTTGTTGGTGCAACCGCCCTCAATTTTCTTTACTATTGTCCTAACCAAATTCCAATATCAATTGAAAGGACAGATTATATTGAGATTTTATTAATTTATTACAAGATTTACAATCATAATAAACTACGAAAATAAATACAAAAGGTCCTAACAACAAAGGCTTTTGATCTACATATATGTGAGATCAATTTACATTACATTTTACAATTTTTTATAGGTAATGTTTGTATACCAATGACAGATGGTTATTAGGTTGCAATTACAGAACCTAATTCTGTAATTGCAACCTAATTTCGTTTTGATCTTGTGAGCTTTTTTATGGTCGTGTTGGATGTATAATGGGGAAAATAATCAAAACATTGTTCTTGTAACAAAAAATAAGTTACTGACATCATTTCCTCATTGTAATTATCGAATTGCAACCAACCATTTCTCTGGGTGTACCATAAAGGTATTGATGTCTAAACAGGTATTACCAAATAATACCAAAACGGTATTGGGTTTAATACAAACCCGTTATTTATTAATACATGTTAGTTTAATAAAACGCACGCAACAAAACCTTTTTTCTTTAATGTATTTAATATATAAAATACATACATATACCTCATTTGTTCATCTTATAATTTTCTAAAAGTTGTTCTCAAGTTATTCACTAAATTCTCTGCCGCATCGCAGGCACTCAAGTTGTTTGCTGTGAGATTTGGAAAGCTTTTGTATGTCTCTTACGCATCTAATGAGAGAAGAATGACGAATTAACAAAAATTAATAATGTTTAGTTTTCTTAGTTGACCTTTGGAATTTTATAATTATTGGGATTTTTCGTTTGGCTTGAGGTCATGATAAATGAAAAATGCTGTTGTAATTATTTTTCATTGTTTTATTATTGAAATATTGCTATTTCGGATATTTCGATACACCTTCGGTGATCATCTTCAGCGATATATTATCTATAAAATATCATAATTTAAACATTTAACAATATTTACTTTCACAATGGTTATTAACAAAAATATAACAATGATTCTATATTAACATTTTACAAATAGGCTTTCTCCTTGCAAAGCTCATATCTAACTAAAGCTATCTTACTTATGTTTATGTCTTTGTATAAGATTTCTATAAATCTGTGCACAGTGCTCTGCGTCTGTTTTGTAATTCATACATTCGTCAGTGGGAGTATTTATTATACGGATATTCCACATCTCCAATGTGTATCTTCTCTTAGTATTCTCTTCCATCGTCAGTATTTCAACATTCTTGAAATTTGGTATGTGTCCTGTAGTCGTGCAATGTGCTGCAAGGGCCGTTTTTTGTTCTAGGGGCTTGTCTTTCATCTTTTGGTCGGACTTGTGGGCAGAAAGTCTAGTTTTTAATTTGGACCTGGTAGTGCCAACATAAGACATTGGACATGGATTGGATTCGTCCACATCACATTTTATTTTGTATAGCACATTCGATTTGTCTTCCATCTTTATCTTGGTTTTTGTTTTACTAAATAGGTCATTTATCGTCCTGTTACACTTTAGCGCTAATTTGTAGTTATCCTTTTTGTAAATATTGTAAATATAGTCAAGATAAGGTAATTTTCCTTCGGTTTCACATTCCATTGTGAATTGAAGTTGTCGATTAAAGGCGTTAAGTGCCGTCAGTGTGTTGCTAACTTCATCTTTATCTATGATGCAAAATATGTCATCAACATATTTAGTCATAAATCTAGGTTTCTTTAAGAGTTGTCCAATAATTTCTCCATTATAATATCCGCGATTATGGGAGATATAGGAGATCCCATCGGCATTCCCTTGGTTTGTTCAAATATCTTATCATCATATGTGAAATATCTGGAGTCCTTTATGCATAGGGTCACTATTTCTAAAAACAAATCCATTGGTATTTTGGTAAATTCTTGTATTATAGTCCATTTTTCTTTAATCGTCTTTATCTCTAGATTTATAGGTACACTGGGAAAGAGGGATACCACATCAAATTAGATTAGTAACTCGTTGTCCTTTATTTTTTGCTTGTTTATTCTTTCCCTAAATTCTATTCCATTTTTTATATTGTACTATGAGTCATTCGTAAGATTTTTCAATATTTTTGATATATAGTTTGATACGTTATACGTAGGAGAATTGATGAATGAACAAATGGGTCTTAGAGGTGTACCTTCCTTATGAATTTTTGGGAGTCCGTATATCCTTGGAGCTGTGGCAGTTTTGCTTGTCAATTTATATTTTTCGTTCGCATTCAGTATATTCATGTTGAATGATTTGTCCACAAATTTATTGTTCTTCGTCTGTAATCCTGACGTGGGATCTCGCTTTAGCCTGCGGTATGTGCACATATCACCTAATATAGTAACTAGTTTTATTCTAGCATTCTCTTGCTGCTCTTTATTCTCTAATGTTTGAACACACTCTTCTCCTTCCGCTATTACATTAAACTAGGCTGTCCATTACATCTCTTTTAAAGAGAACATGTTCTCTTTTTGTGTTCGTATCTCTTTGTTCACTCTCTTTTTTTGGTGCCGTATTTTTATGTCCAACAGTGCTCTTTATGTAGTCTACTTCAAAAAAACTCCTAGATTGATGGAATTTTATTTATTTAGTAGGAATTCGCCACTAATTGTTTACTGGGTTAAATCTGTTGACAAATTAAAGGCCGGAACACAATTGCGACGTTTCGACGTACTGCGTAAAAATTAGAAATAGATGTAATTGAACGTACGACGTAAATACGCCAATACGTTGTCGTCGTCAATTGTGGGCGAGATCATAGGAACATGTGTGGTTTATTTTTGACAGCGTATTTGTTTTTTATTGTTTTATTATATATTTATTTCGTTGTTTCTTTCATTAGAAACTATTATTATTTTAATTTTAACATCAATAAAATTATTAATTATTTAATAAAGAATTTTTTTATTGTAAACTCTTTTTTAGTTAAAATGTTCTCTTTTTTTAAAGCGAAAGTTCTCTTTTGAAAATTATCCATATGGAAACCCTACATTAAACAATGGGAAAGTTGTTCTTGTCGTAGGAAGAGAGAATTTTGGTCCCAACGAGAGCAGCCATTGCACATGTGGTGGTATGCGTTTGTCTGTATTATTGACGAACCAATCATCATTGCGATTGAATTTGAGTTCAGCATGTTGTTGCTGTTTTAGTGTTTCTAACTTCTTGATGTGTGTTGACTTTAAACTCTTGTTGTGAGAGGCGCGAATGATGTTTTCACTCTCAATGTATAGTGATAGATCCTCTCCTTCCATAAGCTTACTAAGTCGCTCTCTTGTTGTTTTTATCATCAAAGCATTGGTGTTCATTAGTTTATGTTTGAAGATTTAGTATCTTAATATGAAAGTTATATATGTGTCTGTCCAATTCTCTTTTTAAATTTGGCGGGATACCAGTGTTTGGATTGAAGATGTTGTACGTGTTTTTTGTTGTGTTAGAAATGAAATTGGGTACGATACCTGATTGTCTGCATTTTATGAGGAAAGTTGTTGATGATGTTAGGGATGCTGCAAGCCTGTTACTTTTTGAGTATTGTTTAATTAATTCTATGACTTCTGCGTTGTATTTTTGTTTAATGCCTTTGTAAAGCTGCATGTTGAATGTTTTTTTGCGGGGTGCCTTCCGTGTTTTACGAGTTATTAATCTCATTTTGTAATCTCATTTTGTGTAAGGCGTAAGCAAATTTTAGGGGCATATAGCTTCAGATTACTAGCGGACCTGGAAAACGTTAACTTAAGCAGTTTGCTAATGTTTTTGGAACAATCTGGTTGGTTCAACAGAAGAAAATAATCGAGAAGGTTCAACGGTTAAAACTAGAAGTGCCCATATGTAATATGTACTTTTAGTTAATGTGGTATCACAATGGACTGAATAGTGAGCCTGAATCTTAATCGGGCTGCCACTTTAACCTAACCTATTAATCTCATTTGATGTGATATCCCTCTTTCCCAGTGTACCTATAAATCTAGCGATAAAGACGATTAAAGAAAAATGGACTATAATACAAGAATTTACCAAAATACCAATGGATTTGTTTTTAGAAATAGTGACCCTATGCATAAAGGACTCCAGATATTTCACATATGACGATAAGATATTTGAACAAACCAAAGGAATGCCGATGGGATCTTCTATATCTCCCATAATCGCGGATATTATAATGGAGAAATTGTTGGACGACTCGATGAACAAACTCTTAAAAACCCAAGATTTATGACTAAATATGTTGATGACATATTTTGCATCATAGATAAAGATGAAGTTAGCAACACATTGACGACACTTAACGCCTTTAATCGACAAATTCAATTCACAATGAAATGTGAAACCGAAGGAAAATTACCTTATCTTGACACTGTTGTTCAAAGACATAAGAATCAATTAATGTTGGATTGGTGTCAAAAGAAAACAGCATCAGGAAGATTAATAAATTTTCACTCTAATCATCCTCTGCGTATTAAGATCAACACTGCCATCAATTTTATTAATAGGGTTTTAAACGTAAGCAACGTAAGATTTCACGAGACTAACGAGAAGAAAATACGATGGATACTACAACAAAATGACTTCCCCAATGACACAATCAATGATCTCATAAAATACGTGAAAAATAAAGGGAATAAGGATCACAACAAACAAGAAGCCACATCCATGGTTTTCAAAAAGACGACATATGTACCGCGGTTTTCCGAAAGATTTGAAAAATCAAATACTTACAAAAGGGATAACTACAAATTAGCGCTAAAGTGTAACAGGACGATAAATGACCTATTTAGTAAAACAAAAACCAAGATAAAGATGGAAGACAAATCGAATGTGCTATACAAAATAAAATGTGATGTGGACGAATCCAATCCATGTCCAATGTCTTATGTTGGCACTACCATGTCCAAATTAAAAACTAGACTTTCTGCCCACAAGTCCGACCAAAAGATGAAAGACAAGCCCCTAGAACAAAAAACGGCCCTTGCAGCACATTGCACGACTACAGGACACATACCAAATTTCAAGAATGTTGAAATACTGACGATGGAAGAGAATACTAAGAGAAGATACACATTGGAGATTTTACATATAATAAATACTCTCACTGACGAACGTATGAATTACAAAACCGACACAGACCACTGTGCACAGATTTATAGAAATCTTATACAAAGACACAAACATAAGCAAGATAGCTTTAGTTAGATATGAGCTTTCCAAGGAGAAAATCTATTCTTTGTAAAATGTAAATATAGAATCATTGTTATATTTTTGTGAATAAGCATTGTGAAAGTAAATATTGTTAAATGTTTAAATTATGATATTTTATTGATAATATCTCGCTGAAGATGATCACCGAAGGTGTATCGAAATATTCGAAATAGCAATATTTCAATAATAAAACAATGAAAAACAATTACAACAGCATTTTTCATTTATCATGACCTCAAGCCAAACAAAAATCCCAATAAAAATTAATAATGCTTAAACATATTATACTACCAATGCTTCACAAATTTTTCACAAGTTTTTTGGTCATCACGTTTTCCAAGAAATATTGTAATTTACTCGCCTACTAACTTTATGTGAAGAAAATAAACTACCAAGGCGACCAATTAGTTTTTAGCAACGGCGACATATCATATGTTATGGGGATGTGATTGTTAATACCATAATAATACCGGATGTAATGATTTGATATAATGTGGTATCAAAATTGAAAGGTAACGTGAACTAAACTATTAATACCAAACGGTAATGGCCACGTACCGCCTGTTTTTTCTACCAGTGTACAGTTATTTAATTTATATTTATTTTTTTTTGTCTTTTAGTCAAGATTTGCACATTTTACCATTTCCTTCGTGAATATCATTAAATTAAATTCACTAATTAATGTTGTTATTAATATTTACATCGTCGTATGATTTAAGAAATAAATGGTTCTATTGGCACTTCACATTGGTTTATGGACGTTCCCTGTCATCATTTCAAAGTTCCATTTCATCCTCATGGCTACCACAGACTCGTAACTAAGTGTCACTACAACAATCACCAACTGTGATGGGGGAAGCGTATCAAAAAGTACAAAATGTTCATGAAAGCATTTTGCCATCACTATTGTTACAAAAGCCTTTTTATATTTTGGGAAACACCAAGCGCAAATAGTTTGTTATAAATTATTTAAATAAAAACGAAAATGAAATACCGAAAACATATTTATTTCGCTTAAAATTGTGAAAGGTGTGATAGTTTTTGAGATATTTTTCCAGACACGCTGCCTCCATCAAGATCAAACTCTGATGCTTAGGGCTGCCACCTACACACAAAAAATTATCACCAAAATTTTTTCAATTAAACACTTAATTGAATTTGGAAACGGATTCAATTAATATGTTAATTGATTCAATTAATTATTTAATCAAATCCGAATAAAAACCAATTAAAAAAATGATTGATATTTGTTACGTTTCCAATTAAAATATTAATTGATTCAATCAATTTGTTAATCAATTCGGAAATAATTTTCAATTACAAACGTGATTGAAATTTTTTTCCGTTTCCAATTACACATGTGATTGATCCAATCACCTTTGTGATTGAAACTGAATAATTTTGAGCAATGGAAAGAGCGAAAAGAGAACAAGAGAATGGGTATTTATTCAACAATGTATGATGGAGAGATCAGTCTGTGGAAGTAACTCGTAACGAACGGTTGGGTTTTTGTTTTTCGCGTAAATTGAAAAACATGATTGGCGACATTCTGTCTGCTGCATTCAAAATGTGTGCATAAATATTTTGAACGCAACAACAAATCATAGCAAAGGGTTGAAACAAATAAAGTGTGCAACAACAAACGGCCACGTGGTAAAGGTTTAAAAAAAAATATATGACAGAACGCATTTGAAATTACCTGTGTTTGTGTTTTGTGGTATTGTAAAAATGGAAAACAATCTACGTTTATTGAAGGTAAGAAATTGTGAAATGTGAATACCGTTTTCCATTGAAGCCTGTTTACATTAAACGGACCAAAATAATATATTTTTTATTCATTTCTTTTAGTGACCAATTTTATTTCGTGAAATTGACCAATCAATCCCATCAACTCCACCATTTTATCAAATATATAATAATATGTTTGCAATAAAAAAGTGGGTACCGTATTGATCTTTTAAAATTATAAATTTTTTTTCACTCCTAGTTTTCTTAAAACCAA
The DNA here is from genome assembly GCF_050003625.1 of Haematobia irritans. Classification (NCBI taxonomy): domain Eukaryota; kingdom Metazoa; phylum Arthropoda; class Insecta; order Diptera; family Muscidae; genus Haematobia; species Haematobia irritans. The sequence continues at coordinate 76,881,325 of NC_134400.1, read as the reverse complement.
GAGCGGTATGGGTTTGTTGGAAGATTCACCTTGAAGTTGCGAAGTAGCGTTGGCATTAAATTGCATTTTTGTTTTACCTGCCTTTTTCAGTTTGAACCCAAGTAGAGAGCAGTATATCTGGTATATAAACTAATGAGCTGAATTATGTAATGGTAAAAAAGTTCTTTCTTTTGGATTTAAAAATATGAAAAATATCAGAAAATAATAAAAATATGTATTTTCCATTTATATTTTTTTCTATTTCCAAATTATCATCAATATAATACCAAATATTACATTGCTTTCCCATTATTTTTGTCTTTGATTGGTTCAAATTTTAATAGACGATTTTAATGTGTGGAAATTTTGGAAAGGAATTGTTACTAAAATTAAATTACCGAGCTCCTTAATACACCTTTTTATGCTAAAAGACTACAACTGCAAAAGAAGATTATAAATCTGCAACCTGGAACTAAGAATTGAACTTGATATTCTATGCAGGTAATGTTTAACAAAATTAACTTTTAATTGAACAAAATTAAATTCGAATTATTCTGTTTACTTTCAGAAAAACTAATTTAGCTTACAGGCTGCTGATTTATTGGAAATCTAGTCGCATCTACATATTAGAAGGAACATGTTAACATGGTTATTATTATAAGAAAGATAATGATTTATATAATTTATTTTTTCACCCTATAGTTGTTATTGATAGTAGTTGTATTTGTAAGTTATGTTAGAACAAAACACAAATGACAAGAACCAAATTTATTTGTCTATTGCATAATTCAAAAAATAATAAAATATTAAATATGTTTTATAAGAAACGCATATTTTCTTTTATTTCAAAAGAAAAAAAAAACTAAATACGATTTTGTGGTCGCAATATATAAATTTTTTGATCGAAATTTATAGCCAATTTCAATTAATTATTTAATTGAATGAATCAAATAGTTGATTGATTTTTGTCGCGAAATTAATTAAAATTTTAATTGATTCAATTAAAACTGTGATTGAATTTTATGTTAAAAATCAATCACGTTTTTAATTGATTCAATCACACAATTAATTGATTCCGTGACAAAAGTCAATTAAATTTTTAATTAGAAATCGTGTTGGTTTTCAATCAAAATGGGTGATTGATACTATCATTTTCGTGATTGAAGACATTTCAATTAAAAAAATGATTGAATCCGCGATTTTCGTGATTGAAATAAAAAAAAAAAATTTTGTGTGTAGGCAGCCCGATGTATCAGGCTCACTTAGACTATTCAGTCCATTGTGATACCACAGTGGTGAACTTCTCTCTTATCACTGAGTGCTACCCGATTTCAACAAATTAGAGAAGTAACACTCAGAAATGTCACCAACGTTACTGAGGTGGGATAATCCACCGCGGTCGAAGCAGAAATTGAACCCACGACCTTATGTACGTAAGACGGGCATTAGCATGCCCTGGAGCATCAGCCAAATATAGCAGAATTGCAACTTATAAATCAACATAATTGTTTTTTTAAGGCATTATGTTCAATGTGTTTTTATTCGTATAAATGTTATACCTGGAATAATTTACAAATTTTTAGTCAAGTTAATAAACATCTAAACAATCGTATTTTACTTAACAACAATGATTCTTTTACAACTATCTTAAAATTCACTTTTTCTGATAGTTTGAAGGGGCTCTTGTTGGCGTCGTTCTAAATTTATCTAAAAAGGCATCTAATAATTGCACTCATGCGATACTTTTTTTGTAGTAACTTGAAGTGGTGCAACTAGTGACGGCGCTTTTCCGACGTATTTTGGATATCGAATACGACTGTTTTCGACGTGGTCGGGATTCTAAGAAGCGCCGTCAAATTCGAAAAATTTTGGCAGGGTTATACCGTCCGTGAATATTCGCGAAGAAGCTGGTTTTTGTTCTTGTAAATAAATTCGGAGAACGACAAAAAAATATATGGGGTCAACTACTTAAAAGTCACTGTTGGTGTTTATATATTTTAGTTTAATTAAGATTTTCTGACCTCAAAAATAATATTGTTTTTGGATCGCGAAGACTTTTTTAAAATTGTTATGTAATACGGAAATAGTATACATTTATTTTCAGATTTCATCCCTTTGATTGAAATAAATCAGATCGAAACGATTAACAAACGTGGTTATAATTGTGTAACCTTTTTTATATCTGTTTTGTTTATTATTTCATGCGACTCCGCATTGCTTCACGACCTTTGTTTTCAACTTTGCATACGTGACTGACTCTACTCATATGTCGACGATCAAACCATAATATGCAAACTATTCCTAACGGCACTTTTCCAATTCACCAAAAGGAAAAGATAATGATTAGCATGTATATGTACGAATATGTTCTGAATATGTATGCGTAAGAAGAAACTGAACCAGAAAATGTTGGGAACAGTTATAGGGATACCATCCTTCTTCACCCAATTCTTGCTAGAATTAACTTATAGTGTGATTTTTTAAATCTCCCTTGCAAAGTATAATTCAGCCAGACCCTTCTTTCACACTGGGCACGTGTCCAGGGCCCCACGATAGATAAGGGCCCCCTAGTTTCTGCCAAATTGCTGAATTTTATTATGAAGATGTAGATGTTAATGAGAAATAGTAAGAAATGGAATGTTTGCATTTAACAGAATACTTGACCGTGTACCGTGAAGATGAGGGAACTAATTCTATGTTAAAAATATATCAACTTTTGAAAGAAAACAACATTGACGACACATTTCTAAATGTAGAAATTGCAATGAGAAAAGAAAAAAGTAGTGAAAATTTGCTTTTTGGATCCGAAAGTGATGCAAAATTGGCGCAGAAGCGATGAATTTAACATGGGCTTGTGATGTATGGATGTCCATCATGTCATGTCATGTATGGATGTCCACCATTTCCACAGTCGTTGCACTGAATAAACTTCACTTCATAGGGTTTGATCCAAATTCAGTGTTTTGGATGTAAATTTAAAAAAATGTGATTTTTTGCCAAATAAATACTTTTTTTTTATGATTTTTAATGCATTCGAAACTTTTGACCTCAAATATTTTCAAAAATTCGCAATTTTTCTTAAATGCATTTAGCATTTTTTTTGACAAAATTTAAATAATTTGTACCATTTTATTAATCCTTACTCTGTTTTTAACCTATTTGAAACAAAAAAGTTAAAATTACCCTTTGAAAATATGAAAAAAAGCGAGTTATAAAAAAATTAATTAAAAGAACTTCCTGAGTAGTTAAAATCAGAACATTTTTGGAGAACATTTTTTGGAAGTGCTTTTAAAGTTGTGCCCTTAGAAGTACTTCCAAATTTTTTTCTGGGATGTGATGTGCTAAAAAGCATAGAAGTTGAAGAAGTGATTAACGATTTTGCCTTATCACAATGGACTGAATGGTCTAAGTGAGCCTGAAACTTAACTAACCACTTTAACCTAACCTAACGATTTTGCCTGTCTCAAATCTAGAAGGGTTCCTCTTCAAACGACATAATTTAGGCGGCAACCCTGATGTCAGTCTCCCTAACGCCAACTTCTGTTCTCTATGAGAAAAGATGACTGAGTCGTAAAAAAGTTGTAAAGAAATAAGTCGTTTAAAGTTGCTGCTCTCTCGCGTATTCTAATCGATTTTGTTTTATCGTTAAAAATCATCGATGGATTATTATTTAAATTTTTTAATTCTACCTTTGCTCCTAATTTTTCGTATTTTTTACAAAAGAATTAATAAACTGAAATTTCTTGAATTCTAATATAAATGAATTCTTACAAAGATTTTTAATAACTAACCTGTGAATGCTAAGGGAGTTACGTTTGTGGCAAATATTACATTTATGTATTCGCTTAATGCGAGTATCAATAAAAAACTTGAAATAGTATTCTGTCAAAGGCATAGGGGACCTATTATACTAATATGTCCAGGGCCTCTAAAAGGTTAAAGACGGCCCTGAATAATATACATATGCGTTTAGTATGAATCACTTTCATTTTTTTGCTAAAAGTACCTATTTTATTGGTCACGTTTGATGACAATTCCAATAAGAACACAACACAATTCCTGTAGATAACATTAGCTTACAAATTAAATTTTTGTAATTGTACATATGATGAGAGGTTACTTTTTTCTGTATCCCAGCAAAAAATTTGGAAGTTCTTCCTAAGGCACAACTTTAAAAGCACTTCCACAAATGTTCTCCCAAAAATGTGTTGCGTATGGCCAACCCTACTTTGGTGATATTTTTTGACTTATACAGTACTAGTATGTGATATTAGGTGGCAACTCTACAAATAGACGGGAGATAAACGAATGATGACAGCTAGAGAGGGAAACTGGTCGACTGGGTTTTTTTTTTTGAGTCGGCGAGAGAGTGATTCGGACGTTTGTTAAAGAAAGAAGTTAACATCGCACATTATTATGAAAACGGAACTGTTTAACAGAACTGAAAGGAGAAAATATTACGTACATCAGAAATAAAACCGTGTTAATGAAAACATGTTTTAGCGAAATAATTAATAAACAAAATAATTCATAATTTAATGAAGCAACTCAAAGACTTTTGTTTGCAAAAGTAAAAACAATAATATATGTGAACATAACCTCTATTTGACTGTCTGAAATATATGAAAAAAAAGTAATATAAAACAAAATTAACTGACAACTAAAAATAAGGTTCATGTTAAAAGATTGGAGAAATATGTATATAAATATGAAAGAAAATAAATAAGAACAAATACATACGTACACGTGAACAATTCCATGAACTGCCAAAAAGAAAATAGAAACAAGTGATGTGCGACAAAAAAAAATAAATCAAGTCCGAAGTGAAGAAGAAGAAATACCAAGAAGGCATGTGAAACGGGATGTCCTACCCCTCTTCCACCAGTCCTGCTTTTATTTTACAATATTTTTTTCCTCAATTTAAAATAAAAATGTTTTTGTCTGGATAGGTCCTGCACGAATGTTATCTACATTTTATATATTTCCACTGAATTGTGTCTAAATTTTGAGTTCTGGATTTAATACGAATTAATAAATAAAACAAAACACAATAGAAAAGAAATGTCAAAATAAATTAAACCTGTTCTCACATTGCTTTAGTTATTGTATTTATTTTTTTAATTGGAGGAATAATGTACGTAGAATTATTATAAATTTGAAACAAAAAAAATATATATTTAGTTTTTTTGAAATATATACATCTTATTTTCATCTTTTTAATGTAGTAATTTAATTTATATTAGAAACAATAAAATAGCGAAAGAATCAATACAAGAATAATAAGAAAATAAAATAAAAACAAAGGTCTCTGTAGAAAGAAAGAAAACAAAGAGAATGCATAAAATAATGTTATTCGCATTTCAAGAGAGTAAAAATTGTGGAATGCATTATACTCATCATGATGCTGGCGCCAACATCCTGTAAAGAGTGGTGAGTTAAGAGTAAAATTAAGAGATTTCCTTAACAATAGTAAGTCAGGGTTCAATTTACACCCAAAGAAAAACAAACATTTTATTAACTTGAAAATTGATACTATTTGCTATTTTTTTTTCTTACAACAAAGAAATATGTAAAACTTTAAATTTTATTATGAAATATATTAGTATTATTATCTTCATTACATATCAAATAGAAATATCATTTTTTTTATATACACACATATACTAAATGATGATTTGTATTTTGAATTTGTATTTTGAATTTACATATTATATTTAAAATAAAATCAGTGATTTGAAAGAAAAGAAACGAACTAAAAAAAAAAAAAAAAAAAATGAAATCTTTTGCCTTGGTATATTTCTATATTTTCACCATGTTAGGTTAGGTTAGGTTAAAGTGGCAGCCCGATTAAATTTCAGGCTCACTTAGACTATTCAGTCCATTGTGATACCACATTTAACTAAAAGTACCTATTACATATGGGCACTTCTAGTCTTAACCACTGAACCTTCTCTATTATTTACTTTTGTGGAACCAACCAGATTGCTCCAAAAACATTAACAAACTGCTTAAGTTAACGTTTTCCATGTCAGCCAGTAATCTAAAGCTATATGCTCCTAAAATTCGCTTACGCCTTACACAAAAAGCAGGACACTCACACAAGAGGTGTTTAATTGATTCCTTTTCCTCCACGTCATGACAGCTTATACAATAGTCATTATAATTGGCACCTATAGTTTTTGCAAATTCGCCTATCAGGCAGCGACCCGTTATAGCAGATATTAGGAGTGCTATCTGACGCCTTGAGAACACTAGCATATCTAGTGTGCGGTTTAAGTTTAAATGGGGCCATATTTGCTTGGTGTCGTTACAACCCTTGCAATTTTCCCATCGAATATTGGCCATCATAACAGCCTTCTCACGCAGTAAGAGCTTGCAGGTGGCCAGAGGCATACCAACAGATTCTAGTTCCCCTGGAATATGTAAGGTAGTTCCTAGCCTTGCTAACACATCTGCTTCACAGTTCCCCGGTATGTTCCTATGACCAGGCACCCATATTAGGTGAATATTGTACTGCTCAGCCATCTCGTTGAGAGATTTGCGGCAGTCTATGGCCGTTTTTGAGTTAAGGAACACAGAGTCCAAGGATTTTATTGCAGGTTGACTGTCTGAGTATATATTAATGCCAATATTTGTTGGAACATTACTTCTCAGCCAATTCACCACCTCTCTTATTGCCAATATTTCAGCCTGAAAAACACTACAGTGATTAGGTAATCTTTTCGCTATTCGAATTTCCAGATCTTTAGAATATACTCCGAACCCCACTTGTCCATTCAATTTGGAGCCATCAGTATAGAAATCTATATATCTTTTATTCCCCGGGGTCTGTGTACACCACGCCTCACTGTTGGGAATTAGAGTTTCAAACTTTTTGTCGAAAAGTGGTTTTGCCAGGGTGTAATCCACTACGTTAGGCACATCTGGCATTACTTTGAGGACCGAACTATGACCGTACATTTTATCCGACCATAGCGATAGCTCGCGCAACCGCACAGCCGTTGTTGCAGCTGACTGTTTGGCCAAAATGTCTAAAGGCAATAGATGTAGCATGACATTAAGGGAGTTTGTTCTTGTCTTACTAAATGCGCCTGAGATACATAAGCTCGCCATACGCTGAACTTTATCTAAACAAGTCGGTTTCTGAAGTGCCGGCCACCAGACTACAACACCATATAGCATTATAGGTCTAACCACTGCCGTGTATAGCCAATGCACAATTTTTGGTCTTAGTCCCCACTTTTTCCCTATTGCCTTTTTGCACGAGTACAAAGCTACCGTGGCTTTTCTCGCCCTCTCTTCAATATTAAGCCTAAAATTCAGCTTCCTGTCCAAAATAACGCCAAGGTATTTTGCACACTCACCAAAGGGAATTTCAGTACCCCCTAAGGAAATGGGCCTAACCGTGGGAGTTTTGCGATCTTTGCAGTACATGACTATTTCTGTCTTTGCTGGATTTACACCAAGACCATTATCTTTCGCCCATTTCTCAGTCATCCGGAGAGCTCTCTGTATAATATCTCTGATTGTGGATGGGAATTTTCCCCTGACTGCTAGCGCCACATCATCTGCGTATGCCACTACTTTTATCCTTTCCTTTTCTAGAGAAACCAAAAGGTTGTTTATAGCAACATTCCAAAGAAGAGGTGATAGAACTCCTCCTTGGGGAGTTCCTCTGTTCACATACCTCTGTATGTTTGCTTGCCCTAGTGTGGCTGAAATACGTCTCTTCATTAGAAGTTCGTCTAACAGCCTAAGTATACCTGGATCAACATTCAGAGTTTTCAGTCCATTTAATATCGAGCTCGGATGGACATTATTGAACGCCCCTTCGATGTCTAGAAACGCCACGATTGTGTATTCTTTGACAGATAGTGAGCTTTCAATAAAGCTGACCAGTTCATGCAATGCGGTCTCAGTAGACCTGCCCTTCGAGTATGCATGCTGTCGTTTCGAGAGCAAACCTGAATCCACGCTAGTTCTAAGATACATGTCTATCATCCTCTCCAGGGTCTTAAGTAGGAATGAGGATAAGCTGATTGGTCGGAAATCCTTCGCACTCGAGTGAGAGACTTTTCCTGCTTTAGGTATGAAGACGACTTTTGTTTCCCTCCACTTTTCTGGAATATATGCTAAGTTTACACATTGTTTATATATCACCGTCAACCAGGGGATAATTCTTTCAGCCACTGCCTGTAACTCCGCCGGAGTAATTCCATCAGGTCCGGGGGATTTGAATGGTCCAAAGCTATTTAAAGCCCATTTTATTCTAGATTCCGACACAATTTCCTCGATAGGAAATGATCGCTGAGCCTCTGTTACACCGCCGGAACATGGTTCAACCGTCTGATTTCCAGGGAAGTGTGTGTCCAAAAGTACCTCCAACGTCTCCTCACTGGACGTTGTCCAATTTCCCTCCGATGTTTTAATGAAACCTGGAGCGGTGTTAGTGGATGCTAGTACCTTCCGTAGTCTGGAAGCCTCTGACGTATTCTCAATACTGCTACAGTAATCATCCCAAGAGTTTTGTTGAGACCTTCTCAGTTCTCGTTTATATTCTCTCAGATTCATCTTGTAAGTATCCCAATCCTCCGGAGCTCTTGTGGACTTTGCTTTGTTAAAGAGCTTCCTGCAGGATTTCCTCATATTACTTAACTCCGTAGTCCACCATGGCGGCCGATTTTTTCCCCTTGGCTTTCCTCTAGGGCATGCAGCTTTCAGTGAAATGTTGAAGGCCTTAGTAATCCGCTCCACTGCGTGTTCGATATCTTGCACAGTGCTCATATTTGTCTCCGGCACTTCCGGTATCATCAAATTGAACGATTCCCTATACCTATTCCAATCAGCTTTCCTAACATTTGGCGGAAATATGGTCTTTGAAGTACGAACAGCCAAACTGAAACTGATGTAGCGATGATCTGAGAAGCTATGTTCCCTCAAAACTTGCCACTCAGATATCTTATCATTCAGTTCCGGAGAGGTCAACGTTACGTCCAAAACCTCTTGTCTGTTCCTGGTGACGAAGGTTGGTGCATCTCCCTTATTGCAAACTACCAGGTTAGTACGCAAAATAAACTCTATTAGCGACTCTCCCCTTGCATTAGTATCACTACTTCCCCAAATACTATGATGTGCATTTGCATCGCATCCCATAATGAGTTTTGTCTTTGTTTTTAGTGACTCCTCAACTAAGGTCTTAACGGCACAGGGTGGCATATCCCTATCATGTCCCATGTAGACCGAAGATACCCAATATTTGCATGTGGATATCTCTAGACTGGCTACGACAGTGTCTGCATTGCTCAATGAAGGAAGCAGAAACAAGTTTAGTTCGTTTTTAGCAATTATACATGCTCGATTTATATCGTTACCGGTATTATGCAAAAGTTTGAAACCCGGAGTGCTTAATTCACAGATCTTGTTCTTATATATATATGGTTCTTGAATAAGAACTATATCTATGTCTCCTTTCATCAGGAGAACTTTTAAGGCAGCACAAGCGGCCTTACAATGGTGAAGATTTATCTGGAGGAACCGTAGAACCATCCAAATTTTCAACCACCGTCACATCAGCCGCTTCAATTGAGTCATCAAGGGCTTCCTCTTCACAGATCTCGGTGACTCTCGCAACAATCCGCGGTTCAGCTTTGGTGAGGCTTGAGCCTGTAGAAACTTCCCGCATATGATTTTCGCCATAGTCTGCAGGTTTTATGTCTCCTTCGGCTTCGCTAGGAGACTTTTTCACTGCTGACTCTACCGGAGGCTTGTCCGTTTCGGTATCCTTTGGCTGATCGCTTTTGTATACCTTCATATGGATATCATGAAAGCCATAACTTACGCGTCCTTGGGTCTGGGCTAGATGTGGCAGCGACTCTATGTTTAATATAAACACCGCATGTCGTCTTGGTCCATCCACCTCATCCAAACGACCAACCTTCCAATCGGCGGTTGGAAGATCTGGGTTACATTCTTTTAGTCTCTCTAGTATTGACTCAGGATCAGGAGGGTTTGCCGGTATCCATGCATGTGCTCTAGGTTTAGCCGGTATGTCTTTTTTATCGACTAACTCCAAAGCGGCTCCTTCCCAAACTTCACCAATTAGCATCAATGCAGCTTTAAAGCAATCCATAGACCTCTGGTCTGCAAAAGCTATTAACTTATATCGTCCTTGATACCATCCAGCATCTTGCCGTCGAGGACTTGGTCCGGGAAACTTTTTTCGCACCTCTGAGTAGACACCAGACATCGCGTTCTCCATTTTTGCCTTGGAATCATACCGTCCAATGCTCCTTTATTAATAATAGCCATCACAAGGCTGTCTTTTGCAACTGAGGCAAACGATCTTTGATCCCGTTTAGAGGATGGTAGCTCATCCGGTGATCGTTCCCTTTTTCCAGCTTCAAGAATTCCTTGAACCCATTTTAAGGAATCGCTTTGCTTAGCCGACAACGTGCTTGGGTCGACTGATCCTAATTTCTTTAGGATAAACAAAGCATTTCTTCGTTCCTTGAATCTCTTTCGAGAGGGATTGCCTCCTTTTGATGTCGTCACCTTAGAAAAGGTTCGACTTGCCAAAGTGTCACCGCCAGTCGACCCGTCTACAGGTCGACTAATTGGGCCTGACTCTTGGTCGCTGCCCAAATTTATAACTTCAGTCGTTACCCGTCCACTGGGCCCTGAAGTTAGCAACCCAGTGGATGACTTTGAATTTCGCTGCATGGTGGTTTATTATTTCCACCACACGTGAAATTCGTAATAAGTACTTATTACGATGAAATCCTCCGCTATTAGAAAACACGTCCGTTCAGTTCGACGGTTGAATAATGAACCATGTTTGCGTAAATAATTTTAGATAGGTGATGTTGGTTAATGACAGGATGATGTGATTTTGTTGCAATGCATGCCAAATTAATGAACAGTTGGGGGTTTTAACTTAGGTTGCTGACCTTAGTGACAGGGAGCCGATCTTGTAGATACTGGACTAAGAGATGGTTACTGGAAGTGATGTGTACTGTTGAAGGGAGGGTTAGTCCAACTTGGGTCAGTAACAGACAGACGGACGTACTGAAATATTTGCAATTGGAAATTAAGTTAGGGAGATAGTTATTGAGTTTCTGTTTTGAAATTTCTACTGGACACGAGAGATTTAGGATCTGTGAAGGAATATAGGTAATGGTGAGACCCAACCCCAAGGCCGACGAGCCAAGCCGGATATAGCCACCGTGTCCAAATTAAACATCACTATATACCTTCAATCACAACATATGGCGCCCAACGAGTACGAAATTGTTTATTTTATTTCATAGTATGCAACTTTTGTTTTTTGTTTTTTTTTTTTTTTTTTTATGATTATATGGGTTCAAATAAATGAGGCTTCAATTGAGATATTTGTTTTTGTCTTTATTTTGAGTCTTTTAATGGGGAGATCTTATTATTATTTCCTACACGGATGAAAAAGACTGTTTTTCATATGTTTGGCTATAAACATTATATGTTTGGAACACAAATTTTTAAACACAATATTTTTGAGTGCAAGCATATAATTTTCATAAACTAGCATAACATGTTTGGGACATATATGTTAATATGTTAGAACATATTATGTTTGGGACATAAAATGTTTGTAAATATAATATGCTTGGATGCAAACATATATTAATTTAGAAATAGCCTATAAACATATATGTGTTTAGTAGCTTGGAGCGCTATTTAACAGGGAGCGATATTGAATTAAGTTGGTGGTTGTTGCTTGTTATTACAAAATTAACATTTTATTTTTCCTTGGGCAATTGATCAGCTACTTCTTTGATCCTTACAAACTGTGTGGTCCGCTGTTCGAATCCCCGTCCGGCAAAAGGTAAAATTAAAATAAAAAAATCATACAATTGAATAATTTCTTCTACAATGTTTGTATTACAGAAAAAGGTGCTAAGAACTAAAAAATCTCGTGGAAGTGAGAAAGATGTGGTGGAATATACAATTGGGCAGAAACAAAATTTTGAGCATTCAGGTCGAAAACCTATGTTGTTAGCACCCATATTACCTGTTTATTTTCATAATTCATTATGATTGTAAATATATAAATAAATAAATGAGCACAATATTGTTTGGGAGAATTTTTTTTAAGCATATAATATTTTTGGGTGCAAAATGCTTCCAAACATATTATATGTTCACATAATAACATATTGTTTTTTGGAAGACAACATTATTGAAGTTGGATGCAAAAATACAAAATGTTTGGAACTTAGACTACCCAAACATATATTGTTTAGACCAATATGCTTTCAAACATATTATATATTGGAAGAGACCAAACATATAAATGTTTGGGCAATACCCAAAAATGTATATGCTTGAAGCAAAATATGTTTGGGAGTATATGTTACAGAAGCGATTTTTTGTGAGCGTGTAGGCACCTTTTCAGGAATACAGTTCTTGATTATTGTGAGTCTAGGAAGGGTTATACAAAGATACCGGCATAATTATTGGAGTGGTTTGAGTCTTTGAATGGGAGGGGGTTCATTAGTATGCATCTTATATCCTAAGCGTTATTGTTTTTGTTTTTGACGGCTTATATGGTATAGGAATTTGCATATTTTTGATGTATATGATATAGGTAGAATTTTAGTTTTGTAGTTTGGCATTGCAATAAATAGATTATCCAGTTAGATTCCAACATCACCTAGTCGCTATATTAAAAGAAAAAAAAGGAAATATTTTTGGTATACGAAAGAATTGTTCAGACATTTACTGAGTGTTTACATTGCATTTTTTTGTCATTGATTTTGGGTTGTGAATGGAGGAAGGGAAAAACAATCCTGTTAGGAAGGTGATTCATACCGAAAATCGAGTCGTAACACGGAGTATAACTCGCGCATTACAGAATCAGGTTGTGGGTTCAATACTCAACCAGATATATACAGGTATTCCTCGACCAGTCGATTTTGTACCGGTTGATTATCTGAATAGGTGTGCTGACTTAGTTTTTGGCAGACCATCACAGGGTGATTCCATAAGAATTACGGATGAGATATTTGTGAACGGATCGGATCGCTCATTGAGTTTTAGTAGAAAGTTGGATCGAATCGACATGCAGGAGGGTAGTGGGGAGATGCCCCGTAATGGAGGTGATAAGGGTGCACAGTCAGTCGCTGATAACGATAGGCTCTCACAAATGATGGCGATGCTTATGAGGCAAACCGAAGATATACATAAATGTATGAATGAAATGATGCAAATTTGTAGTGAAGTGGCTAATCTTGCAAGTAGGGTGTCAGAGGTGGAGGCATCAGGACGAGGTGGCTTATTAGATTCCCCTGAGGGTACTTCCACTCCAGATCATAATACGAAGTCGACTCAGAAAACTAATCATGTCAGGACAGTAGCTTCAGAAGGGAACCATGGAGGACTCTTGACAGGGGCGAGTGGGGAAACGATTGATACCAGGACTTATAGTCAAAGCGAAATCTGCAGGAGGAAGTCTATAGATTTGGATCGCTGGCATGTTAAATTCGACGGTACCAGTCGAACCATGACTGTCGAGAGCTTCGTATTTCGCATAGAGAAGATGAGAGAGCTGTATAGTGTTCCCTACGACCAACTGTTTACAGACTTCCATTGTTTAGTCTCAGGTAGAGCTTTGCAGTGGTATTGGCAGCTACTTGAGGACCATGCGGATGATGTGGAATTTGATTATTATTCTCTTAAACGGGAACTAATTAATAGCTTCAAGACAGATTCGGACTATGATGTAATAAGCGAGATAATTGACCGTTAGCAACAGTTAGGTGAAAGTTTTGAGGACTTTTACTCTGAAGTTCATAACTTAACGTTTCGCCTCAAGAAGAAAATTCCAGAGTCTGAATTGATAGGCATAATACGAAGGAATATAAGGAGTAATTTGGCTTCATTATTATTTACGTCATCCATAAGCACGTTGGCGGAGCTACGTCGTGAATGCAAGAGGGCTGAGAAATGGCTTGCGGAAAATAGGAATCGAGGGAAACCTGTTCATGAAGTATGCTTCGTTGATTCTGAAGGGGATACAGGAGTATCGAAAACAGATATTGACGTGAGTGTTGAAGCGTTTGGGTATCAAGGAAATACCGATGGTAGTAGGGCAAGACCAATAAGGAACGATAACACCGCTCATGGTGCTGATGTTAATCTGGTCCCTAATAACAGGAAAACAAGTCAGGAACATTGTAGTTCACCGTTTCACCTGAACTTATGCTACCTTTGTGGTATGCCTGGCGACTTCTATAGGAATTTACCCTCTGGAGAGGTAAAGGAATCAAATATTTGTAAGTACTCATTCCACCTGATGGTTTGTTTTAAATGTAATAAAGGGGAATGTTACTGTAAATTGGGTCCCACTGCGGAAAACCGGAAAGTGTTGGAGTCGACCGGGGACTTCAACACGAGCCGGAAACCATCGGGAAACAACATCCATTAGTAATATTAAAGCGTGGTAACGATGGGGGTAGGGCCGACATACCAACTTTGTCCAAGTCTTTCCATCAAAGGATGGTTGAATATGAGTTAGCGAGAGCCCGAATATTTAGTTCTGGTCAGGAAATTACTAATCGCAAATTCAGGAAGATAGCCAAACTGAGACAGAGAGACTTTAGGATAAGAAATATGAAAAGGAAGATGGTTGAGACAGTTATTACAACCGATGGGGACAACCGGTTTTTTGCAAAGACGTTGGTGGCTGGTAAAGAGGTTATGGCGTTATTGGATTCGGGGGCAAGTGCTTGTTGCATTGGGAAAAATGGGTTAGAATTCCTTTCTGGACTGGAGAGACGTATTTTGCGGATGAAAAGAGGGAAGGTCCAAACTGCTAACGGGGATATTGTGGAAGTGTACGGCATGATCACGTTACCGGTGAAATGGAAGGAGGACACCAAGGACGTAGATTTTCTGATAGTTCCTAATCTTCAACAAGAATTTTATTTTGGCGTGGACTTTTGGAAAACATTTAATCTGTCTGTCGTTGGTAGTTCTGAGCCGGTACGGGAGATATGTACTAATGCTGTATCGGAAATTATAGAAAAGGACGATGCGGGGTTTTTCGATTCCAGCATGCATGCGCTACTTCCTGCTCAGTACGATCAGCTACAACGGGTGAAGGGAATGTTTCCGTCTTTTGCATTGCGTGGGTTAGGTAGAACATCAGTTGAGGAACATATTATTGAGGTGGTGGATGAGAATATACCGGTGAAACAGAGGCACTATCCTGTCTCACCGGCTATACAGGAGCTTCTTTATGCCGAATTGGATCGGATGATCGAACTAGGCGTGATTGAAGTTAGTAACAGTAGCTGGAGCTCACCTGTCACCCTAGTGAGGAAGGGAGAGAAGAATAGGCTGTGTTTGGATGCTCGGAAGGTAAATGCACGGACGATAAAGGACGCCTACCCCCTTCCTCACATAGAGGGGATATTGAGCCGGCTACAGGATACTAATTTCATTTCCGCAATCGATCTTAACGATGCATTTTGGCAGATACCGCTAGAAGAGAAATCGAGGGAAAAGACCGCATTTACTGTCCCTGGGCGGCCGTTGTACCAATACACGGTGATGCCTTTTGGGCTTTGCAACGCCGCCCAGCGGATGTGCAGACTAATGGACAAAGTCTTACCTGGGGCGATGCGGTCGAATGTGTTTGTCTACCTCGATGACCTTCTAGTGTGTTCTGCCAATTTTGATGAGCATATGGTTTTGCTAGCCGATGTTGCGAAGTGTCTCGAGCGAGCGAACTTGACGATAAATGTTGAGAAGAGCAAGTTTTGCTATCGAGAAGTTAGGTACTTGGGGTTTGTTGTGGGGAACGGTACTATTAGGACAGACACACAGAAAGTTTGTGCCGTGGCGGAGTTTCCTGTACCGAAAACGCCTCGCCAGCTTCGTCGCTTCCTTGGAATGACAGGTTGGTACCGCCGTTTTGTCAAAGATTACGCGACTGTGGCAGCAGCTCTTCACGAGTGCCTTACAAAACAAAGCATAAAGAAGTTTTCTCTAACGACGGAGGCAATAAAATCCTTTGAGACGTTAAAAGAGTGCCTGATTTCGGCACCAGTCCTGGTGAATCCTGATTTTGGACGAAGATTCTATATACTGTGTGATGCGTCCACGCAGGGTGTAGGTGGCGTTCTTTACCAATTGGATGACGAAGGAGGCGAACATCCGATTGTCTATATGTCGTCTAAATTGAATAAGGCGCAACGGAACTATAGCATCGCTGAACTAGAATGCTATGCTGCAGTTCAGAGTGTTAAGAAGTTTCGGGCCTACGTGGAAGGACTCCCCTTCATTATTATTACGGATCATGCTAGCTTGCGCTGGTTGATGAACCAAAGGGAGCTCTCGGGACGTCTGGCACGCTGGAGCTTAAAGCTCCAGGCTTTTGATTTCGACATACGCCATCGAAAAGGATCCGAAAACGTGGTCCCTGATGCGCTGTCCCGCATGCATATGGATGAAATTGAGGGGTATGTCGGCCTAGTCGACATCAATCTGGATTCTCCGGCTTTCGAATCTGAGGAATATCGGGCTTTACGGGAAAGCATAGAGTGCTCTGGGAATGAGATGAAACTGCCTGATGTCCGCGTTTCTGATGGTTTCGTCTACAAAAGGACTAGTTTTTACAATGGCGATCCCATTCAAGAGGATCTCGCGTGGAAGTTATGGGTTCCGGCCGATATGAGACGAGAATTATTGTGGCAAGCCCATTATTCTGAAGCTGCAGGACATGGTGGTGTTCAGAAAACATTGTCCCGACTGCAGAAAATGTATTATTGGCCCAAAATGATTTTAGATGTTAAAGAGGTTGTTAATGGATGTGAAGTATGTAATTGTTGTAAAACTTCAAACAAATTTCGGAAGCCACCAATGGGAAGTCAACAGATAACCGAAAGGCCATTTCAGCGAATCTACATTGATTTCATGGGTCCTTATCCGAGATCGAGTAAGGGGAATACATTTTTGTTTGTTTGTCTTGATCACTTTACCAAATTTGTTTTTTTGGAACCCATGCGCAATTCGACATCGGGGAATGTTACAGCATTTTTGGAGAAGTATATCTTTCGTACTTTTGGGGTCCCCGAGTATATACATTCCGATAATGGTCGACAGTTCGTTTCCGAAGCTTTTCAAAGTTTCCTGGCCAAATATGGTGTGACACATGTAAGGACCGCCTTTTACTCTCCACAAGCTAATGCTTCAGAGAGAGTAAATCGTTCGGTCCTTCAGATTGTTAGATCGTATCTTGGAGAAAACCAACGAAAATGGGATGAACATATAGCCAATGTCGCTTGGGCCCTCAGAAGCGCATATCATAGTGCCATCAGGATGGAGCCTTACTACGCGCTATTTGGTTCTCATATGATTCAACACGCGAACGTATATGAAGTGATGAGAAGGATTGGCACAGTAAAGGATTTAGATTTATGCGTATGTGATTTGCCACAGAAACAGCAGTTGATAAGGGATAGAATCATTGGGAATCTGGCAAAAGCACACGAAAGAGCTGAAAAGGTCTACAATACTCGATCGAGAGATGTTTCTTTTAAACCCGGCCAAGTTGTGTATAGGCGCAATAACAAACAGATCAACCAGTCTGAGGTATATAATTCGAAACTAGGTCCCCGGCATGTCAAATGTTTAGTAAGCAAGAAGGTAGGAAATTCCTTGTACGAACTTTTGGGGCTAGACGGCAAGAGGATGGGCGTTTATCATGCTCGTGATCTGTTTGCTTCGTGAAGGAAGGTTAGGTTAAAGTGGCAGCCCGATTAAGATTCAGGCTCACTTAGACTATTCAGTCCATTGTGATACCACATTAACTAAAAGTACCTATTACATATGGGCACTTCTAGCTTTAACCGCTGAACCTTCTTGATTATTTTTCTTTGTTGAACCAACCAGATTGTTCCGAAAATATGAGCAGACTGCTTAAGTTAACGTTTTCCAGATCCGCCAGTAATCTGAAGCTATATGCTCCAAAAAGTTGCTTGCGCTTTACACAAAATGCAGGACACTCACACAGGAGGGGTTTAATAGATTCTTTTTCCTCCGCATCATGACAGCTCATACAATAGTCATTATACTTCGCGCCAATAGTTTTTGCAAAATCTCCTATCAGGCAGCGACCCGTTATAGCAGATATCAGGAGTGATATCTGACGTCTCGGGAACATTAGCATATCTAGTGTGCGGTTTAAGTTGAAATGGGGCCATATTTGCTTGGTGTCGTTACAACCCTTGCAATTCTCCCATCGAACATTTGCCATCATAACAGCCTTCTCACGCAGCATGAGCTTGCAGGTAGCTAGGGGCATACCAACAAATTCTAGTTCCCCTGGAATATGTAAGGTAGTCCCTAGCCTTGCCAACTCATCCGCTTCGCAGTTCCCTATGGCCAGGCACCCATATTAGGTGAATATTGTACTGCTCAGCCACCTCATTGAGAGATTTGCGGCAATCGATGACCGTTTTCGAGTTGAGGAACACAGAGTCCAAGGATTTTATTGCAGGTTGACTGTCTGAGTATATATTAATGCCCACATTTTTTGGAACATTACTTCTCAGCCAATTCGCCACCTCTCTTATTGCTAATATTTCAGCCTGAAAAACACTACAGTGATCAGGTAATCTTTTCGCTATTCGAAGTTCCAGATCTTTAGAATATACTCCGAAACCCACTTGGCCATCCAATTTGGAGCCATCAGTGTAGAAATCTATATATCTTTTATTCCCCGGGGTCCGTGTACACCACGCCTCACTGTTGGGAATTAGAGTCTCAAACTTTTTGTCGAAAAGTGGACTCGCCAAAGTGTAATCCACTACGTTAGGAACATCTGGCATTATTTTGAGGACCGAACTGTGACCGTAACTTTTTTCCGACCACAGCGATAGCTCGCGCAACCGCACAGCCGTTGTTGCAGCTGACTGTTTGGCCAAAATGTCTAAAGGCAATAGATGCAGTATGACATTAAGGGAGTTTGTTCCTGTCTTGCTGAATGCACCTGAGATACACAAGCACGCCATACGCTGAACTTTGTCTAAACTTGTCGGCTGGTGAAGTGCCGGCCACCAGACTACAACACCATATAGCATTATAGGTCTAACCACTGCCGTGTATAGCCAATGTACAATTTTTGGTTTTAGTCCCCACTTTTTCCCTATTGCCTTTTTGCACGAGTATAAAGCTACCGTTGCTTTCCTCGCCCTTTCTTCAATATTAAGCTTAAAGTTCAGCTTCCTGTCCAAAATAACGCCAGGGTATTTTGCACACTCCCTAAAGGGAATTTCAATACCCCCTAAGGAAATGGGCCTAACCGTGGGAGTTTTGCGATCTTTGCAGTACATGACTATTTCTGTCTTTGCAGGATTTACCCCAAGACCATTATCTTTCGCCCATTTCTCAGTCATCCGGAGGGCTCTCTGTATAATATCTCTAATTGTTGATGGGAATTTTCCCCTGACTGCTAGCGCCACATCATCTGCGTATGCCACCACTTGTATCCTTTCTTTTTCTAGGGAAACCAGAAGGTCGTTTATAGCAACATTCCAAAGAAGAGGTGATAGAACTCCTCCTTGAGGAGTGCCTCTGTTCACATACTTTTGTATGTTTGCTTGTCCTAGTGTGGCTGAAATACGTCTCTTCATTAGCAGTTCGTCTAACAGCCTGAGTACACATGGATCAACATTCAGAGTTGTCAGTCCATTTAATATCGAGCTCGGATGGACATTATTGAACGCCCCTTCGATGTCTAGAAACGCCACGATTGTGTATTCTTTGACAGATAGTGAGCTTTCAATAAAGCTGACTAGTTCATTTAGTGCGGTCTCAGTAGACCTGCCCTTCGAGTATGCATGCTGTCGTTTCGAGAACAAACTTGAATCGATGCTAGTTCTAAGATAAATATCTATCATCCTCTCCAGAGTCTTAAGTAGGAATGAGGATAAGCTGATTGGTCGGAAATCCTTCGCCCTCGAGTGAGAGGCTTTTCCCGCTTTAGGTATGAAAACGACTTTTGTTTCCCTCCACTTTCCTGGGATATATGATAAGTTGATACATCCTTTATATATCACCGACAACCAGGGGATAATTTTGTCAGTTACAGCTTGTAACTCCGCCGGAGTAATTCCATCAGGTCCGGGGGATTTGAATGATCCAAAGCTATTTAGCGCCCATCTTATTCTAGTTTCCGATACAATTTCCTCGACAGGAAACGACCGCTGAGCAACTGTGGCACCGCCAGTACATGGTTCAACCGTCTGATTTCCAGGCAAATGTGTGTCCAATAGTACCTCCAGCGTCTCTTCACTGGACGTTGTCCAATTGCCCTCCGATGTTTTAATGAAACCTGGAGCGGAGTTGGTGGATGCTAGAACCTTCCGTAGTCTGGAAGCCTCGGACGTATTCTCAATACTGCTGCAGTAAGCATTCCAAGAGTTATGCTGAGCCTTTCTCAGTTCTCGCTTGTATCCTCTCAGATTCTTCTTGTAAGCGTCCCAGTCCTCAGGGGCTCTGGTGGACTTTGCCTTGTTAAAGAGCTTCCTGCAGGATTTCCTCATATTACTTAATTCCGTAGACCACCATGGTGGTCGATGTTTCCCCTTGGCTTTCCTCTAGGGCATGCAGCTTTCAGGCCTTAGTAATCCGCTCCACTGCGTGTTCGATATCTTGCACATTTCTCATATTTGTCTCTGTTATTTCCGGTATCATCATATTGAACGATTCCCTATACCTATTCCAGTCAGCTTTCCTAACATTTGGCGGAAATATGATCTTGGTGATATGAACATCAAATTTGAAACTGATGTAGCGATGATCTGAGAAGCTGTGTTCACTTAAAACCTGCCACTCAGATATCATTTCATTCAGTTCTTGCGAGGCCAAGGTGATGTCCAAAACCTCTTGCCTGTTTTTAGTGACAAAGGTTGGGACATCTCCCTTGTTGCAAACTACCAGATTAGTACGCAAAATAAACTCTATTAGCGACTCTCCCCTTGCATTAGTATCACTACTTCCCCATATACTATGATGTGCATTCGCATCGCATCCCATAATGAGTTTCGTCTTTGTTTTCAGTGACTCCTCCACTAAGGTCTTAACGGCATATGGAGGCATCTCCCTGTCATGTCCCATGTAGACCGAAGATACCCAATATTTGCATTTGGCTATTTCTAAACTTGCAACGACAGTGTCTGTATTGCACATTGAAGGAAGCAGAAACAAATTGAGCTCGTTTTTAGCAATAATACATGCTCGATTTACACCATTACCAGTATACTGCAATAGTTTGAACCCCGGAGTACTTAATTCACATATTTTGTTTTTATAAACATATGGTTCTTGAATAAGAACTATATCTATGTCCCCTTTCATCAGGAGAACTTTTAAGGCAGCACATGCAGCCTTACAATGATGAAGATTTATCTGGAGGATCCGTAGGACCATCGAGATTTTCAACAACCGTCACATCAGCCGCTTCAATCGAGTCATCAAGAATGTCCTCTTCAGAGATATCGGTGACTCTCGCAATAACCATAGGTTCAACTTTGGTGAGTTCTGAGGCAGTAGAAGCCTCCTCACGCATACGGTATCTATCCATGTCTTCAAATGTCTTGGTATCCCCCTCGACTTCGCAAGAGGATCCGCTTACTTCTGATTCAGATAGAGGCTTGTTCATTTCTGAATCCTTTAGCAGATCGTTTTTATACACCTTCATTTGGATATAATGAAAGCCATAACATACACAGCCCTGGGACTTTGCTAGATGTGGCAAAGACTGAGTGTTCAATATAAACACTGCATGCCGTCTTGGCCCATCCACTTCATCCAAACGGCCAACCTTCCAATCAGCTGTTGGAAGATCTGGATTGCATTGTTTCAGTCTATTTAAAATAGATTCAGGGTCAGGAGGGTTTGCAGGTATCCACGCATGTGCTCTTGGTCTAGCCGGAATGTCTTTCTTCTCGACTAACTCTAGAGCAGCTCCTTCCCAAACGTCACCAATTAGTATCAGAGCAGCTTTAAAACATTCTATAGACCTCTGGTCCTCAAATGCGACTAGCTTAAATCGTCCTTGATACCAACCAGCCTCTTGGTGTCGAGGATCTGGACCGGGAAACTTTTCCAGCACCTGTGAGTAGACGCCAGACAAAGCATTCTCAATTTCCCCCCATTTTTGCTTTGGAACCATACCGTCCAATGCTCCTTTATTTATGATAGCCATCACAAGGCTGTCTTTAGCAACTGAGGCAAACGATCGTTGATCCCTTTTGGAGGATGGCAGCTCATCCGGTGATCGTTCCCTTTTTCCAGCCTCAAGAATTCCTTGAGGACCATTTTAAGGAATCGCTTTGTTTAGCCGACAACGTGCTTGGGTCGACTGATCCTAATTTCTTTAGGATAAACAAAGCATTTCTGCGTTCTTTGAATCTCTTTCGTGAGGGATTACCTCCTTTTGATGCCGTTACCTTGGAAAAGGTCCGACTTGTCAAATTGTCGCCACCTGTCGACCCGTCTACAGGTCGACTAATTGGGCCTAACTCTTGGTCATTGCCCAAATTTATAACTTCAGTCGATACCCGTCCACTGGGCCCTGAAGTTAGCAACCCAGTGGATGTCTTTGAATTTCTCTGCATGGTGGCCTAATATCCCACCACACTTGAAATTCGTAGTAGGTACTTATTACGATGATTTTATCCGCTATTAAAAAACACGTCCGTTCCGTTCGACGGTTGAAGGAAGAACATTGCCCGGCGTATGGTAGAGCAGTGGGTCGAGGCCACACGATTTTTACGCATCCGTTCCATGCCGTGATGGGCATCGACGAGTGCGAGCCTGTTGCGTATGGCCAACCCTACTTTGGTGATATTTTTTGACTTATACAGTACTAGTATGTGATATTAGGTGGCAACTCTACAAATAGACGGGAGATAATCGAATGATGACAGCTAGAGAGGGAGACTGGTCGACTGGGTTTTTTTTTTTTGAGTCGGCGAGAGAGTGATTCGGACGTTTGTTAAAGAAAGAAGTTAACATCGCACATTATTATGAAAACGGAACTGTTTAACAGAACTGAAAGGAGAAAATATTACGTACATCAGAAATAAAACCGTGTTAATGAAAATATGTTTTAGCGAAATAATTAATAAACAAAATAATTCATAATTTAATGAAGCAACTCAAAGACTTTGTTTGCAAAAGTAAAAACAATAATATATGTGAACATAACCTCTATTTGACTGCCTGAAATATATGAAAAAAAAATAATATAAAACAAAATTAACTGAGAACTAAAAATAAGGTTCATGCTAAAAGATTGGAGAAATATGTATATAAATATGAAAGAAAATAAATAAGGACAAATACAACGTACACGTGAACAATTCCATGAACTGCCAAAAAGAAAATAGAAACAAGTGATGTGCGACAAAAAAAATAAATCAAGTCCGAAGTGAAGAAGAAGAAATACCAAGAAGGCATGTGAAACGGGATGTCCTACCCCTCTTCCACCAGTCCTGCTTTTATTTTACAATATTTTTTTTCCTCAATTTAAAATAAAAATGTTTTTGTCTGGATAAGTCCTGCACGAATGTTATCTACATTTTATATATTTCCACTGAATTGCGTCTAAATTTTGAGTTCTGGATTTAATACGAATTAATAAATAAAACAAAACACAATAGAAAAGAAATGTCAAAATAAATTAAACCTGTTCTCACATTGCTTTAGTTATTGTATATATTTTTTTAATTGGAGGAAAAATGTACGTAGAACTATTATAAATTTGAAACAAAAAAAAATATATTTAGTTTTTTTGAAATATATACATCTTATTTTCATCTTTTTAATGTAGTAATTTAATTTATATTAGAAACAATAAAATAGCGAAAGAATCAATACAAGAATAATAAGAATATCAAAATAAAAACAAAGGTCTCTGTAGAAAGAAAGAAAACAAAGAGAATGCATAAAATAATGTTATTCGCATTTCAAGAGAGTAAAAATTGTGGAATGCATTATACTCATCATGATGCTGGCGCCAACATCCTGTAAAGAGTGGTGAGTTAAGAGTAAAATTAAGAGATTTCCTTAACAATAGTAAGTCAGGGTTCAATTTACACCCAAAGAAAAACAGAAATTTTATTAACTTGAAAATTGATACTATTTGCTATTATTTTTTCTTACAACAAAGAAATATGTAAAACTTTAAATTTTATTATGAAATATATTAGTATTATTATCTTCATTACATATCAAATAGAAATATCATTTTTTTTATATACACACATATACTAAATGATGATTTGTATTTTGAATTTGTATTTTGAATTTACATATTATATTTAAAATAAAATCAGTGATTTGAAAGAAAAGAAACGAACTAAAAAAAAAAAAACAAAAATGAAATCTTTTGCCTTGGTATATTTCTATATTTTCACCATGTTTGCGTAAATAATTTTAGATAGGTGATGTTGGTTAATGACAGGATGATGTGATTTTGTTGCAATGCATGCCAAATTAATGAACAGTTGGGGGTTTTAACTTAGGTTGCTGACCTTAGTGATAGGGAACCGATCTTGTAGATACTGGACTAAGAGATGGTTACTGGAAGTGATGTGTACTGTTGAAGGGAGGGTTAGTCCAACTTGGGTCAGTAACAGACAGACGGACGTACTGACATATTTGCAATTGGAAATTAAGTTAGGGAGATAGTTATTGAGTTTCTGTTTTGAAATTTCTACTGGACACGAGAGATTTATGATGTGTGAAGGAACATATAGGTAATGGTGAGACCCAACCCCAAGGCCGACGAGCCAAGCCGGATATAGCCACCGTGTCCAAATTAAACATCACTATATACCTTCAATCACAACAAATGTTCTTTATTTTAACTGCACAGGAAGTTCATTTGAGTCAATTTTTTATAACTCGCTTTTTTCATATTTTTAGAGGGTGATACGGTCAAAATTTGGTCAAGGGAAAACGCGTGTAAATCGGTGAAATCGTTTATTTAAAAAATCAAATTAAATTTCTTTTTCAAGTTCAATTAGTATAAAATTGAGGAAAAATATTCAGTTAGGCTTTCGCTTTTCCAAATCCGAATTGCCGGGCCTCACGCTTGACACCTGCCATCAGATTTTTTACAGACACCTTGTCCACCTTCTTCGCCGCAGAAAGCCAGTTTGCCTTAAACTGCTGCTCGTCCTTAGCAGTTTTTTTTGGTCTTCTTTAGGTTCCGCTTGACAATAGCCCAGTATTTCTCAATTGGGCGGAGCTCTGGCGTGTTGGGAGGGTTCTTGTTCTTGGGAACCACCTACACGTTTTTTTGGTCTTCTTTAGGTTCCGCTTGACAATAGCCCAGTATTTCTCAATTGGGCAGAGCTCTGGCGTGTTGGGAGGGTTCTTGTCCTTGGGAACCACCTGCACGTTGTTGGCGGCGTACCACTCCATGGCCTTTTTACCGTAATGGCAAGATGCCAAATCCGGCCAAAACAGTACGGAACAACCGTGTTTCTTCAGGAAAGGCAGCAGACGTTTATTCAAACACTCTTTCACGTAAATTTCTTGGTTGACAGTACCGGAAGCTATGAAAATGCTGCTTTTCAAGCCACAGGTACAGATGGCTTGCCAAACCAGATATTTCTTTGCGAACTTTGACAGATTTTATGTGCTTGAAAATATCTGCTACCTTTTCCCTTCCTTTTGCCGTATAAAACCCCTGTCCCGGAAGCTGCCATGCAGTCAAACTTCGTCAGCATCGTCGTGTACAGCCTCCGGGATCGCGCTTTGGCCGTCGCATTTTGTTTATGATCGCGATTTGGAGTCACTACCTTCTTGTAAGTCGATAGTCCGGCTCGTTTTTTGGTTCGATGCACGGTTGTAGACGATACACCCAGCTTATTTGCGGCATCTCGGAGAGAGAGGTTAGGGTTTCGCTTGAAACTACCGGCAACTCTCTTTGTCGTCTCAACGGCTTCCGGTTTTCGATTTCCCCCGATCCAGACTTCCTGGCTGTCGACAAACGTTCCCCAAACACTTTAATTACATTTGTAACGGTTGATTTGGCAACTTTTAGCGATTTTGCCAGCTTTGCGTGCGAGTAGCTCGGATTTTCGCGATGCGCGAGCAAAATTTTGATACGCTGCTCTTCTTGCTCGGACGGCATTTTGACAACTGAAGAGTGAATTCCAAATTCAAAATAGGAGCAACATTCTACACACACACACACCTTCAAAATGAGGGGTGTTCATTCCAAAATCAAAATAGAATCAACAATCTACACACACACCTTCAAAATGAGGGGTGTCCAGGTTTTTTAAATGCAAAATTGAAAGAAATACGTCAAGTTTATATTGACCAAATTTTGACCGTATCACCCTTTAATGGGAAATTTAAAATTTTATTGTTTCAAATGGGTTAAAAACAGATTAAAAATTAATAAAATAGCGCAAATTATTTAAAATTTGGCGAAAAACTGCTAAATCCTTTCTAGAAAAATTGCGAATTTTTGAAAATATTTAATGTCAAACGTTCCAGACAAGCGTTATAATGCATTAAAAATCATAAAAAATTTTAAAAATTATTTATTCGTCAAAATATCACAAAATTTTTTCATTCACATCCAAATCACTGGATTCGCATACACCTTAAGAAATGATGCAAATTCAGTGCAACGGTTGTTGAAATGGTGGACATCCGTCCTATAGCAAGCCCATGTTAAAATCATCACTTCTGCGCCAATTTTGCACCACTTCCGGATCCAAAACGAACATTGTCACTACTTTTTTGGCGATGCTTTTTTTGCTGGGTATTTTCATCTATATTTCCTGAATGAAAATAGAGGTTACAATTTTTCTTATGGAACAGTTTTCACATTTCCGGTAGCCATCTTGTGCAGTGAAGACGTGAAGCTTAGGAAAAATTTAGACAAAAAATTTAATTGTGAAACATCGTGGAGTGAAACATTAATTTAAACTGTTGAACTGTTTTGTTTGGACTCTTTGTGAGCCACAATTTATGTTTGTGGGTGCAGTTCGTTATCTTGTTCTGCTGTTTGTGGAAAAATTTAAATTGCTTTTTGGTGTGAGTCGTGTGGCATTGGTGTGGAGGCCGAGATGAGTGCTAAGGAGATGAGGGCAGGGCCCTATGAATGTTTGCAAAATTGATACGAAGGAAAAGAAAGTGACGCGTCCAGTAAGGACAAAAAATATAGATGGTGCTGGTGAGAGTGATGAGTCTTTGGTGGTGGATGGTGGTGTTTGTGTGGAGAAAGAAATGACGATTGGTGGCAAGAGTATAAGGAGACGTGAAGATGAGGAGGAAAGTGATCCCAAAAAGAGGAGAATTCGAGGTGAGGTACTCAGAGGACCATGCAGGTGAGATTTTTGTTCTTGTTGATACGTCTGAGGTGGATAATATGGCCAATAAGAAAGTTAAGAATGGTTTATATTTCATCTCGAAAATAAAAGATATAAAGGCGGATGAATTTGAGAAGATTAAGAAGGTTGTTGCAATAGGGGTTACCCTATATAAACTTACCTTTGAGGACATTGTTTCGGCTAATTGTTTCTTGGATAATGAAGAGTTGAGGAAGAGGAAATTGAGGGCTTTTGTCCCAACAAATTTTATTGACACGTGTGGAGTAATTAGGGACGTGCCTCTTTGTTTTAGTGAAGAGGATATTATGTCTAGGGCAATATCAGGGAAGAAAATTTTATCAGTGAATAGATTTACTAAAAGGGATTCGGCTGATCCTAGTGTGTTCCATCGCACGGAAACTGTGAAAATGGGTTTTTGTGGTGACGATCATCCTAAGTGGATAATTTTTGAAAAACACTGTTTTGAATTTACTTTTTACCCTGCGGTGCGCCAATGTCATAACTGTTGCAGATTGGAGCATACAAGAAATGGATGCAGGTCGTTGTCTCAGTTGTGGGGCAAATGAGGGTGATTGCGGAAACAATTGTGTTAAACGTAAATGTATTTTGTGTAAAAGTGAGAATCATTTGGCGGATGAAAGAGAGAAATGTCCAGTTTGGCAGAAGGAAATTGCTACCAACAAGATAATGACCAAAAAGAAAATGTCGAAACGTGAATTGGTAGAAATATACAAGAGTCAGAATCGTTTTGAGTTGTTGGAGGACGATGATCAATATTCTGAGTTGTTGGTAAGGAAGACAAACAAAACATCGTCTTCTATACTTATAGTTCTGTTCTCAAGAAGAAGAAAAAGCCATATATTCATCAACCAGGGGTACAAATGCAGCCCAGAATGTTTGGGGAGTCTCAACCTGCTTCCCCAGTGTTTATGACGGATGATATGAGAGTATCTGAGTTGGAGAAGATTACGAGTGAAATGTTGCGGTTTATGGTGGATTTCTTGAGGATGACAGGAAATTCGGCAGCTTTGGATGCGATGAATCATTTCTCATTACGTTTGGTCCCAATTCTCAGATAAGCAATGATAAGTTTATATGTCAAATTAATAATGGTCAAGATTCTACAATATAATATCCAGTCGTTCACCAAAAACAAAAACTCTGTTGAATTCTTTCTTAATAACTATGGTTATGACATTGTTGTTTTGTCGGAAATTTTTGCGGAAACTGCAGACTATGGCGAAAATCGTATGCGGGAAGTTTCTACAGGCTCAAACCTCACCAAAGCTGAAAAAGACTGTTTTTCATATGTTTGGCTATAAACATTATATGTTTGGAACACAAATTTTTAAACACAATATTTTTGAGTGCAAGCATATAATGTTCATAAACTAGCATAACATGTTTGGGACATATATGTTAATTTGTTAGAACATATTATGTTTGGGACATAAAATGTTTGTAAATATAATATGCTTGGATGCAAACATATATTAATTTAGAAATAGCCTATACACATATATGTGTTTAGTAGCTTGGAGCGCTATTTAACAGGGAGCGATATTGAATTAAGTTGGTGGTTGTTGCTTGTTATTACAAAATTAACATTTTATTTTTCCTTGGGCAATTGATCAGCTACTTCTTTGATCCTTACAAACTGTTGTATTTTTGCATCCAAATTCAATAATGTTGTCTTCCAAAAAACAATATGTTATTTTGTGAACATATAATATGTTTGGAAGCATTTTGCACCCAAAAATATTATATGCTTAAAAAAATTCTCCCAAACAATATTGTGCTCAAAATTTTATTTATTTATTTATATATTTACAATCATAATGAATTATGAAAATAAACAGGTAATATAGGTGCTAACAACATAGGTTTTCGACCTGAATGCTCAAAATTTTGTTTCTGCCTAATTGTATATTCCCCCACATCTTTCTGACTTCCACGACATTTTTTAGTTCTTAGCACCTTTTTCTGTAATACAAACATTGTAGAAGAAATTATTCAATTTTATGATTTTTTTATTTTAATTGTACCTTTTGCCGGACGGGGATTCGAACAGCGGACCACACAGTTTGTAAGGATCAAAGAAGTAGCTGATCAATTGCCCAAGGAAAAATAAAATGTTAATTTTGTAATAACAAGCAACAACCACCAATTTAATTCAATATCGCTCCCTGTTAAATAGCGCTCCAAGCTACTAAACACATATATGTTTATAGGCTATTTCTAAATTAATATATGTTTGCATCCAAGCATATTATATTTACAAACATTTTATGTCCCAAACATAATATGTTCTAACATATTAACATATATGTCCCAAACATGTTATGCTAGTTTATGAACATTATATGCTTGCACTCAAAAATATTGTGTTTAAAAATTTGTGTTCCAAACATATAATGTTTATAGCCAAACATATGAAAAACAGTATTTTTCATCCGTGCAGTAAGGTTTTTCCAATCCATATTCTGTCTTCCATTCAGTATGTTGATGCTTTCTGTTAGGCTCAAAACTGTTTTTTTTTTAAAGCGTAATCTGTAATTAATGAATATTGGACATTTGCCTAGGAAATGTTGTAGTGTTTCTTTTTCCCCTAAATTGCATAGTGAGCAGAGTTCACTACCTTCTCTCAAGACAAATGGTGCGTTAGCATTAAGCTGGATTAGGTCCGCGCGTGCCTTAAATATCCATGCTATATCACTTTGAGTATACAACTGGTTTATATACAGTCTACCCCTGGTGTGATCAAGAAGCTTATAAATTCTCGATTGACTTTCAACCGCTTTTCTAAAATTCTTACTTGCGTCGTGTATTTCAAGACGTCTTAATATTGCTTCATTGAATGATATCCAATCCATTTCCGAGGATGTCGAATGAGGCGACACAACTCCTAGATTATATGCCATATCTTTTAAGCTTTTAGCCCAAAACAAATTTTTAGTGATTATAAATGTTGATAGTATATGAGGTAAGCGATTGGAACCATATCTAAATAGTGTTTTTGTTATGTATTGTAAATGCAGCTCTAATGTATGTAAATGTCCGTTTTTATACCCTCCACCATAGGATGGGGGGTATATTAACTTTGTCATTCCGTTTGTAACACATCGAAATATTGCTCTAAGACCCCATAAAGTATATATATTCTGGGTCGTGGTGAAATTCTGAGTCGATCTGAGCATGTCCGTCCGTCCGTCTGTTGAAATCATGCTAACTTCCGAACGAAACAAGCTATCGACTTGAAACTTGGCACAAGTAGTTGTTATTGATGTAGGTCGGATGGTATTGCAAATGGGCCATATCGGTCCACTTTTACGTATAGCCCCCATATAAACGGACCCCCAAATTTGGCTTGCGAGGCCTCTAAGAGAAGCAAATTTCATCCGATCCAGCTGACATTTGGTACATGGTGTTAGTATATGGTCTCTAACAACCATGCAAAAATTGGTCCACATCGGTCCATAATTATATATAGCCCCCATATAAATCGATCCCCCGATTTGGCTTGCGAGGCCTCTAAGAGAAGCAAATTTCATCCGATCCGGCTGAAATTTGGTACATGGTGTTAGTATATGGTCTCTAACAACCATGCAAAAATTGGCCCACATCGGTCCATAATCATATATAGCCCCCATATAAACCGATCCCCCGATTTGGCTTGCGAGGCCTCTAAGAGAAGCAAATTTCATCCGATCCGGTTGAAATTTGGTACATGGTGTTAGTACATGGTCTCTAATAACCATGCAAAAATTGGTCCACATCGGTCCATAATTATATATAGCCCCCATATAAACCGATCCCCCGATTTGGCGTGCGAGGCCTCTAATAGAAGCAAATTTCATCCGATTCGGCTGAAATTTGGTACATGGTGGTAGTATATAGCCTCAAACTCCCATGCAAAAATTGGTCGAAATCGGTCCATAATTATATATAGCCCCATATAAACCGATCCCCCGATTTGACCTCCGGAGC
The DNA here is from genome assembly GCF_050003625.1 of Haematobia irritans. Lineage (NCBI taxonomy): Eukaryota > Metazoa > Arthropoda > Insecta > Diptera > Muscidae > Haematobia > Haematobia irritans. Next base: position 76,849,958 of record NC_134400.1, on the reverse strand, counting down.
CCCTTGGAAGAGCAAAATTCATCCGATTCGGTTGAAATTTGGTACGTGATGTTAGTATATGGTATCCAACAACCATGCAGGAATTGGTTCATGTCAGTCCATAATTATATATAGCACCCATATAAACCGATCCCCAGATTTGACCTCCGGTGCCTTTTGGAGAAGCAAAATTCATCCGATCTGGTTGAAATTTTGTACGTGGCGGTAGTATATGATATTTAACAACCATGCCAAAAGTGGTCCATATCAGTCCACAATTATATATAGCCCCCATATAAACCGATCCCGAGATTTGGTTTTGGAGCCTCTTGGAGGAGCAAATTTCTTCCGAGTCAGTTGAAATTGTGCTATTATATGGCCGTTAACAACCATGCCTAACTAGGTCCATATCGGTCTATAGTTATATATAGCCCTCAGATAAATCGATCCCCAATCACACAAAAATTGGTCCATATCAATAATTGTATATAGCCCCCATATAAGCGACCCCCATATTTCAATTCTGGCTCCCTACGTACCGTGCAAAAGTCCATATCGATTCGTAATTATTTGTAGACTTACTTACACATATTTTTTTTGTCTAATGTATGGACTAACTCACAATTTAGAAAACGATTTAAGATACCACAACCCAAGTAATTCGATTGTGGATGACAGTCTTTCGTAGAAGTTTCTACGCAATCCATGGTGGAGGGTACATAAGATTCGGCCTGGCCGAACTTACGGCCGTTTATACTTATTAATTCTAAATTCTATTTCTATTTTGTAATTAGGTGTTGTAGCCGGTAGTTTCATTATTCGTTTTATGAAGTATCGTTGTAGTCTATCAACTTGGTCAAAGTAACTAAATCCCCATATTTGAGCTGAGTATGACTGAATTGATCTGCATACTGCCATAAATAGGTTCCACTTGCTTTGTAACGAAATATTTGGTGCATTGAGAAAGTTTTGCCACGTCATTTGTATTGCACGTTTGGCTTGATTATTTCTATTCTCAATGTGTTTCTTAAAAGATAGTTTAGGGGTTAATACCACTCCTAAGTAATTATATTCCGAGACTATTTCAATATCCTGCCCATTTAGTTTCCATTTTTCGTGCCATGCTAGTCGTCCCCCGTTGCTAAATACCATCATTTTTGATTTACTCATATTTACTTTCATACTCCACATTTGACAATAACATTCCAATTTGCCCATCATACTCCTCATAACGTCTGGATCATCCGCATACAACAATATCATCAGCATACAACAATATCCTGATGTTGTGACCATTTATGTTGATACCTCCCTTCAGACTATCGTGAAGGTCATTTATATAAAGGGCAAAGAGGAGAGGTGATAGTAAACATCCCTGTTTGACTCCTGCATGTGTTTCAAAATATTCTGATAGCTCTTCGCCAGTCCATACAGCCACTTCTGTTTTATAAATTTCTTGTATCATTTTAATGAATTTGTATGAAATGCCAATGTTATTTAGTTTATAGATAAGTGCATTTCTTGGAAGCATGTCAAAGGCAGCTTTGAAATCAACGAAAAAAGCATAAACTTTTTTCCGTTCTGCAAGTTTAATCTGTACAATGCAGCTCAGGTTATAAATATTGTCAGCAGTCGAATATTTCTTTCTGAATCCTGCTTGATGCTCAATCAGTATTCGGTTCTCTTCCACCCATGTCTGTAACCTTTCGTTCAGAATGCCCATAAAAATTTTCGCTGAAGAGTTCATAAAAGAGATTCCACGGTAGTTGTCCACTTCGTTTAGTGGACCTTTTTGTAAATAGGGAATATTATACTTCTGACCAGGCAGCAGTCAACTTTAGCTGTTGTAAACATAACATTGTATAAACGAGCTAACTCCATATGAAGTTCATCGGTACCGTTTATATAGAACTCATATGGGATTCTATCTTCTCCTGGAGCCTTATTCCATTTTACAGAACGGAGCATTCGTTTTATTTCTTCTACTGTTATATCTGAGTCTAACGTATTGTCGCGGATCATAAAAGGCGCATAAAGAAATTTTGGGTCCGGTTGAATGGGACTGAGTAAGCTCATAAAATGAGTTTTAAAGTGGCTTGCTGTTATATTTGATCCTATTTGACGTTCTTCACCCCCAATCTCTTTTACGAGACTCCACCATTCCTTGCCTGTGTTTATTGTGTTGATCTTGGTGCATATGTTATTGTAATAATTTTGTTTACTCATCTGACAAATTTCTTTATACTTGGTTTGTGCCTTTATATACTGTGTTCTATCTATGTTTAATTGAGTCTTGCGGAACTTCCTTAGAAGTTCAAAACTCTTTTTTCTGGCCCAATGACATCGTTCATTATACCACTTATTTTTTGGCAAAAATGTATTACTAGTGAAACTATTTGCTGATAATGAAACAATTTCTGTTAATTCAGTGATATTGGAAAAATGTCCCGCTTTTAATAACAAATGTGTGCTCAGATTCATATGATATTGTTGCTTTCGCGACTCTCTCCACCGCAATTTTGAGGGCAAAGCTAACTTTTTTGTTGATATTTCTGGCGAGTCGAATGCCATCTCAAGGATAATTGACAGGTGATCCGACCATATTTTTTCTTCCACAGAGAATTGTTAAACATTCCGTAGTAAATTTGAAGATATTGCACATATGTCATTTACAGAATTTCCAACAGCGCTGACATAAGTGAATTCTCCTTCCTCATCCCCCGTTGTTTGGCCATTTAAAACGATCAGATTGAAATCATTGCAAAACTCCATATAATTGTGCCCTTTTGTATTAATTTCTTTATCTCTGGATTTTCTACTCTCTTTGCCTGATACGAAGTTTGTTCTGCAAATCTCTGTTAAGTCTTGCTGCATTTCTCCAATTCTTATATTCACATCTCCGATGAACATTGGATTCTCAATGTTATTTTCTACTACGAAGTTCTTTATGCTATTAAACTCATAGTTCCAATTTGCTCCTCTTATATATAAGGGGATTATATTTATAGCCTGTTTGTTGACGGTTAACTTTAAAATCTTAACCGCCCCATTGGATATAAAATCGTATTTTACACCTCCATCTAGCTTATGTATCTCAGGCGCATTTAGTAAGACAAGAACAAACTCCCTTAATGTCATGCTGCATCTATTGCCTTTAGACATTTTGGCCAAACAGTCAGCTGCAACAACGGCTGTGCGGTTGCGCGAGCTATCGCTGTGGTCGGAAAAAATGTACGGTCACAGTTCGGTCCTCAAAGTAATGCCAGATGTGCCTAACGTAGTGGATTACAACCTGACAAAACAACTTTTCGCCAAAAAGTTTGAAACTCTAATTCCCAACAGTGAGGCATGGTGTACACAAACCCCGGGAATAAAAGATATATGGATTTCTATACTGATGGTTCCAAATTGAATGGACAAGTGGGGTTTGGAGTATATTCTAAAGATCTGGATATTCGAATAGCGAAAAGATTACCTAATCACTGTAGTGTTTTTCAGGCTGAAATATTGGCAATAAGAGAGGTGGTGAATTGGCTGAGAAGTAATGTCCCAACAAATATTGGCATTAATATATACTCAGACAGTCAACCTGCAATAAAATCCTTGGACTCTGTGTTCCTTAACTCGAAAACGGCCATAGACTGCCGCAAATCTCTCAACGAGATGGCTGAGCAGTACAATATTAACCTAATATGGGTGCCTAGCGATAGGAACATACCTGGAAACTGCGAAGCAGATGAGTTAGCAAGGCTAGGGACTACCTTACATATTCCAGGAGAACAACAGATTCTAGATCTGTTGGTATGCCTCTGGCCACCTGCAAGCTCTTACTGCGTGAGAAGGCTGTTATGATGGCCAATATTCGATGGGAGAATTGCAAGGGTTGTAACGACACCAAGCAAATATGGCCCCATTTAAACTTAAACCGCACACTAGATATGCTAGTGTTCTCAAGGCGTCAGATAGCACTCTTGATATCTGCTATAACGGGTCGCTGCCTGATAGGCGAATTTGCAAAAACTATAGGTGCGAAGTATAATGACTATTGTATAAGTTGTCATGATGTGGAGGAAAAGGAATCAATTAAACACCTCTTGTGTGAGTGTCCTGCTTTTTGTGTAAGGCGTAAGCGAATTTTAGGAGCATATAGCTTTAGATTACTGGCGGATCTGGAAAACGTTAACTTAAGCAGTTTGTTAATGTTTTTGGAGCAATCTGGTTGGTTCAACAAAAGTAAATAATAGAGAAGGTTCAGTGGTTAAGACTAGAAGTGCCCATATGTAATAGGTACTTTTAGTTAAATGTGGTATCACAATGGACTGAATAGTCTAAGTGAGCCTGAAATTTAACCGGGCTGCCACTTTAACCTAACCGAACCTAACCTAGTGCAGATCTAGAGGGCTCCTGGGATGTTAATAAAGGATATATTGGTGGAAGTAGACATTTTCCAATTACGGTAGTTTTGGAGGTTGGAAATATGAAGAAAATGAAATTTTTATCTAAAAACAAATTAATGAATTCGCTCAGTAAATTGGAACTTGAACCTAGCCTTAAAATAATTGAAAATGCCATGAAGGAGGAAATTGTGTATGCCACGAGTGAGATAAGTAGTGATCGAGCTCCAAAATTTTGGTGGACCGATGAGTTGAAGACCGTATTTAGGAGGGAATTGGCTGCAATTAAAAAAGCAAGATTTGATCCCTCTTTTGCTAACTTGGAGAATGCGAGGATGGAGGTGGAAAATTGGAAGAAAATGGTGTTGGAGGCGAAGAAACCCAGCTTTATGGAGAAAATTTAGGAGATAAAGAGAACAAGAATGGCATGGAGATTTATTAACAACATAAGGGGGCGTAACAAGCCTCGTGGAATGTGAAAAAAAAACAGAGAGTATTTGGAGATGTTAGAGGAGCAGGTTGTAAGAGTGGAGGATCCTTTAACCCTCTAATGCCCCAATTTTTTTGCCAGCTGAATAAATATTCAATGTTAACGACACAAAAGCAAGAAAACTAAACAAGAAAATTTTATACGGTAAAATTCAGTATATGCTGCAAAGCCTCTTGAACAGTTTCAACTAAGTTTTCTTTTAATTTGACCCATTGTTGTTGTCTTATGGTGTGTTTTACTAAAAGCTATGTAATGAAGCCCGCCTAAAGGCGGGATTGGGAATTAGAGGGTTAATATTGACAGATGATAGAGGATTTGATTGAGAGAGTTGATTCGTTTACATTTGGAGAATTGGAAAGTTGTCTGGCTAGCAGGAAGATGAGATCTGCAGCTGGCTATGATGGTATAACGTATGCGATGATTAAGGCCTTGTCTGATATCTCTAAAAGGGCATTACTCACGGCTATGAATAATGCTTTTAGTGAAAATTGTATTAGTGACAACTGGAGAGTTATCAAAAATGTCTCGATTCCTAAACCTAATAAAGATTATAATGAAATCAGCAGTTACAGACCCATTTGTCTCATTCATGTCTTTCTAAAATGTATTACTTTGATGGCCAAGGAACGGATTGTTCCTTTTATTGTGGCAAATGATCTCATTCCGAGGAGATCTTTTGCATACATGCAACATTCATCCACGAGCAATTGTTTGAATGAATTACTACATAGAGTAGCAATTCTAAAGGAGAATAACTACAAGTTTTTGATTTTAGCCCTGGACATAGGCAATGCCTATAATTGTGTAAATCTTGGGATTTTATATGCTATTTTGACTGATTGTGGGTTTAATAGCATGTATTGTAAATGGATTCTCAACTTTCTATCCCTAAGGAAACTCAAATTAGGAAATGATGAGGTTATTGTGAGAAATGGTCTACCGCAAGGCAGTTATCTTTCACCAATGTTATTCAATCTGTATACAGCTGGTCTTCATAGTATTGAGGATAGGAATACCCAAGTTTTTCAATATGCTGACATTTTGTCATATGACAGAAAGTTTGAGCGAGCCTTAAATATTCTCTGTAAACTGCTTTTTTGCTGAGAAATGTGAACATCTGAATCTGTCTTTCAATCCTGAAAAATGCAGTACGATATTCTTTGCGAAAGGGAGTAAGAAATTTATTGGTCTCAAGATTGGTGATGTTGCAGTACCGCAAGTCAGGAAGTTAAAGTTTTTGGGCAGGATTATCACAAATTCCCTTTCGGTGAATGAACATTATTTATCTATTGTGAAAGAGACTCAGAACGGAGTAAATATGTTGAAGTGCCTCACATCTGTCAAGGGTCTTCACCCGAAGGTGGCTTTGAATTTTTACAAAGGATGTGTTAGATCAAAAATTGAGTATGCAAGAACCACTACGTCACATTCCCCTCAATATGTGTCGAGTTTTTTTTAATAGAACTTTTGTGGATAAAAAGTGGTTTATATAGAAAGAGAAGTCGTGTAACTATGTGGGTTACAGTTTCCAAGGAGTTTGGATCGATAAAACTGGTATTAATTATATTTGCTCCTTTGCCCTTTAAAGATTCCAAAATTGGTTTCGACTCATGTGCGAGGTGTTGATGAGCCGTAAGAGTTGAGATCAAAAAAATAAAAGAGGTTATATTTCCTTAATTCAAGATATCTTTATTTATCCAATTACGTGGTACCTCTTCAATGGTTGATGTAAAAAGAGAGCGACGTGGTGGTTTGGTTTCCACTTCAGTTCGGTTCGTATGAAATTAATAACTAAAATATACTATGAAATTCAGTGTGGACAACAAATTATAAAAGAGGGAAATTTACTAGTGGCAACTACAATACTTTTCAAACTTAATTACTAACTTGATGTAATCTAATACAACTTTATTTATATTTTGTAGATGTTAGAATAATGGTTCAACTATGTTGAACATACTGCCGGGCGTCGCACGAATGTGCAATGTATTCAAATGACCATATCTACCATTGCAAGAGCCTGCATAGCTCCATCAATAAAACCTCGTATTGATGAAAGATCTGCTACAATACCCTGATGGCGTTGATAGGTTGATTTCATTTTATTAACTGATTGACGATTTTTATTGGTTTGAAATCTTTTAAGTCCGAGTCGTTGCTTGGTAGAAATGGGATTCGCTAGATCCGGATGCAATAGTGTGTGATGTTGAAGCCCACATCATTATCCATATTATACATTCACAAATATAAAGTAGTCTGGGGTTAAAGAAAGAAAAAAAACTTTTATGCGTTTGGGAGGAGACATAATTTTACAATCGGCCTAGTAATGCTTCCGGACTGGGTTCGAATATCTGCTACTCGTACATGGCCATCTTCGCCAGAGTAAATTCCTTTCACTCGCCCCAATCTCCACTCACTTGGGGGTAGTAATTCCTCTTGTATCACTACCATGTCTTTTTGCTGTATTTCACGCTTTGTCCTTTTCCATTTATATCTCTTCTGTAAGTCTTTGAGATATTCATGTTTCCAGCGTCTGCTGAAATCATGATATAAAGACTTTATTTTTTCCCATCGATTCATTAATGATAGAGAGTCCGGCGGTGACTCAGGGATTGCTACAAGAGGTGCACCCCGTAAAAAATGACCGGGAGTTAACGCGAGTAACTCATTTGGATCTTCTGAAACTGCAGATAAGGGCCTTGAGTTAAGCACCCCCTCGATACGTGCTAAGAGTGTAGCAAATTCCTCGTAGGTAAACTTTTGACAACCAGCCACCTTTTTAAAATGCATCTTAAAGGATTTAACCGCCGATTCCCAAAGGCCTCCCATGTGTGGGGCATTTGGAGGGATAAATTTCCATTCGAATTGGTGAGCTAAATATTTTCCCGAAATGTCATTAGAAACTGATTTTATAAAAAGGGTGAATTCTCTACGCAGGGTGCGTTCGGCTCCAACAAAGTTGGTCCCATTATCAGACATTACGGTACGGGGTAGTCCGCGTCGTGCCACAAATCTAGAAAAGGCCATGATTTGTGAATGAGTCCTATGTTTATATATCACACACGTCTTACATGAACGAATACACAATTTTATAGCTGACTTCAATCTGGCTACGTAATATTCGTCTCGAATCGTCCAAATCATTAAATTGTGCTCCGCATGAAGTAGAAAATTGTGAATGAATGTGATATAGAGCTGACAAAATCGTGACTTTACGGGCAAAATGATTCGATAACGTTCGTTGTAAAGGAGACTTGCCTTAGCCAATCGCCCATTGGATCGAATAATTCCATCGTCGTCTAGGAAAGGATTAAGAGGTAGCAATGAACTTCTTCTATTAATATCCACCGAACCTTCCAGTTTCGAATATTCATCATAATAAAATTGCTTCTGAGCCAAAATTATAAGGGCCCTTTTGGTACCCAAAAATTCTTTCTGAGTTATCGATATGGAATTATTTAAATCGGTGTTTCGTTTTCCTCTAGTTCTATTAATAAATCTATAAATATATGACACCACACGAGTTGCTCGATGCCAGCGAGAAAACCTCTGCAGTAAATCTTCATGTACTGTCGTCATGAATATCTTACTCTTTCTTTTCTCAGGTGGATCCTGCTCAAGAGCAATTGACGAAGGCCAGTCAGCTTGTGGGGATCACAGCCAACTCGGTCCGTGCCACCATAGGAGTGAATTTTGAAGTTCTTCTGGGTCGCAACCCAGAAGGAACATGGTTCGCATTCCCAACATACCTTATAATCCTCGAAGTCCTGTTCGCCACATACGTTTGCCAAAAACACGGGGGTTTCTGTAGCCAACTGAGCACAATGGTCGAATCTGACCATAAGAACATCTCATATTCCTGTATATCAATATTAGGTATTGTTTCATGAATTAGTTTCGATAAAAGCTCGGCTGCACAAAGTTCCAGTCGTGGAATCGTAACTTCATGAATGGGTGCAACTTTACTTTTCGATACAAGTAAATTTGAGTGAATAAGACCATCGGAAGTTTCCATTCTCAGATATATATTAGCACAGTAGGCATCTGTGGAGGCATCACAGAAACCGTGTACTTGTACCTGCCAAATCGGTGCATAGTAAACCCAACGCGGTATTCTGATATCATTTAGCAGTGTCATTTTCACGACAAGTGAATTCCAACACTGTAACGACAGCGGACCGACCGTTTCATCCCATGAATTACCCTCCAATCAAAGGGTTTGCATCAGTTTCTTTGCTCGTATTATTGCAGGCGAGAGCCACCCGGCGGGATCGAATATCCTCGCTATCGACGAAAGAAGTTCCCTTTTAGTTACCGAAGTAACAACAGGGGGTGGATCGACATTATAAGAGAAACAGTCTTCTAGAGCATTCCACCGAATACCGAGAGTTTTCGTGGAGCTGGAACTGTGAAACTTAAGAAAATTGGACTGCAACAAAGAAGAGTTGGGCACAGAATTCAAAATATCGGGATGGTTCGATGTTATTTTTCTTAAGGGAAATCCTGCAGATGCTTACACGGAGATAGTTTGCGAGAGACTTTCAATGGCATGGGGTAGACTATGGGCTCCAGACAAAATGTCATCTACATAAGTGTCATTTTTCAGAATTTCGAAATCGGACAAATTTCCTTCCGGTTCAACTTGAAAAAGAACTCTCTGAAACGGACGGTCATCTTCATGAAGTTTAATTTGGCGGTACATTTTCTCTATGTCCCCATTGAAGACATATTTGTACAGTCGCCAATTGATAATTAAATGCGTTATGTCCCGTTGAAGGGAGGGGCCGACGTGCAGTACATCGTTGAGTGAAAGGCCAGACGATGACTTTTGAGAAGCGTTGAAAACGATTCTCACTTTTGTCGTTTGGCTATCGGGTTTGAGAACCGCATGGTGCGGCAGATAAAAGGTATGGTAAGACGGTTTTTTGTATATTTCAAGATTTTTCGTTGGGGTCATATGACCCATTGAGAGATATCCCATTAAAACATTGCGATATGTATCTGCCATTTCTGGCTTTTTCAAGAGGGATCGTTCAATCCGAAAATATTGCAGTTGAGCCCTGAAACGTGAGTGTCCTAACTGCAAAATGTCTGGAAAGTGTGATTTGAAGGGGAGACGAACAACGTATCAATCGTCGCCATTCCTAAAGGTCGTCTCCTGAAAGAAACAAAACTGATCCTCACTTGACAATAGACATTTGCTTGATATGTCCTCCTGTTCCCAGAATTTACGAAGTTGGTTACTAAGAGAGTCCTCATCAACCTCTTCGCTACTGATTGAAAAAGTCGAGGTAGACGTCTCTATGAGTCCACTTATCAACCATCCAAACAAAGTATTCTGAGCAAGTAGGGAATTTTGTATTCTCTCGACACCATTAAGCATAATTCTTGGTATAATATTGCTCCCGATAAGCAAATCAATTTGACCCGGAATAAAGAAATTGGGGTCAGCAAGTCTGAGATGTTGCAGTTCATGAAGAATGTCTTTCGATGCTGCAATATGGAAGGAAGGTAGAAAGGTTGTAATCTTTGGCACCACCAAAGACCTGACAAATACAATATCTTCATAGGACTTTGTCCCCATCTCAAAACTGCAAACTTCACTTCCATTACATAGAACGTGACCCCCAAGACCACTAATTCTAAAATTCTCATTATCCACGGGCAATCGGAGTCTTCTTTGTAATTTCCGGGATATAAGCGTTCGATCCGATCCTTGATCGACAAATGCCCTAGCGGAAAATAATTCTCCCCCGCTCTTTATATACACAATAGCAGTCGGTTTCCGGTCCAAAGAGACAGTTGAGCTTTGGCCAATATTAACTTGAGAAGAAATGGGTGAATCAGTATCCTCGATATTTTGCGATGAGTTAGATGAATTTTCTCCCGTGTCATTTGTCAGAATATGAAGAAGAGTATGATGTCGTTTTGAACATTTCGAGCAGTGAAATTTGCTCTTGCAGTCCTTCTTGGTGTGTGAATATGACAGACAATTAGTGCAGATGTGATTTCTGAGTACGAATTCCTGTCGGTCACCTACATTAAGACCCTTAAAACCTGCACAATTTCTTAACGAATGTGCCTCATTGCAGAACTTACAAGGATATTGAGAAATCGCTTCGGTATGGAAGGAATCAACCTTGGATCGATTTTTGGAGTTTTCAACCCTGGCTGATCGTAAACTACTTAATATTTCAACAACCTCAATTCGATTGCATATGAAACGGTTCATCTCTTCCCATGTCGGTAGATTCTTATGAGTCTTAAGAGACTGTTCCCAAAGGGCTACAGTTTCATGTGGCAATCGAGAGCAAACTAAATGGACTATTATGGGATCCCAGCTATCCACAATGATTTTCTGAGAAGTTAGAGAGGTTAAACAATCGGTCACGGTCCCTACAAGCTTTTGCAATCCATCACTAGTCTCACTTGTCAAAGTAGGTACATTAAGTAATATTTTTAGTTGATTGTCAACTAATATACGTCTGTTTTCGTACCTTTCGGTGAGTGCTGCCCAAGCAGTTGTTAAGTCGTAAATGAAACGCTCTCGATCAGGCTTGAAACACAACTGACTTTATTATCCACATTTGCTTAACCTATGGTCTAAGTAAAGGGAATGACAGTTATAAATAGAGAGAGTGGTAATTATAGAGGGTTCTAAAGAGAATGACATTTGTTTATGCTTTCTCATATACATAACATCTCTTTCCCCCCCAAAAAAAAATAACAACAATAATATACATGATACATAGAATATGCATGCTACATAATAACATGATAACAACAAAGAGGCTTAAATATACTACATATGGTAAATACAAGAGTACTTAAATATAATAAGCTGAATATAATTTGGAATATAATCATTCAAATAACTAAAACATTTGACATTACAATTAAACAAAAATATTTAGTACTGCAGTCTATCTGGCTGCTTGACATTTCGTTTTGGGCGACTTGCGGCAAAATATTTGTGTGGAACTTCGTGGTAATCATCTTCTCTTTCTCTCTTTCTATAATTCTTCTTAAATACTAAATATTTTTCCCTTGGGACAAAATTACGCAAATGATTAAAATGAACTTGACGATAAGTATCATTACAAACAATCATATATCTTTGTGGAGAGAGAATTTTGATAACTTTTGCTTCTTCCCATTTACAATTTTTGCTGAGCATATTTCTGTACAAAACCTTTTGACCAATGTAAAACTTTTTCTGTATGTTCACATTACTATTGCAAGATATATAATTGTTCCTAGCAAGATTTTTACATATCGGATTTATGGAATCAAATGCTGTTCTTGGATAATAAGAAAAGATCAAGGAAGCTGGTGTAGAGTTAGTTGAAGAATTGCTTGTATTTCTGTATTTCCACAAAAAAGTTGTTATTTTTTCTTGAAATTTGTAATTACAAGTTTGTTTATCCAATATAAACCTTTTAAGTGATTTTTTGACAGTTTGTACTGCCCTTTCCGCAATCCCATTGGATTGCGGATGGTATGGAGGACTTTTTAGAACTTCAATTTTATTCTTTTCACAAAACTCAGTGAATTTAATACTAGAAAAGGGAGGTCCATTGTCTGTGCAAATACTTTTTGGTAAGCCAAAGGTGGCTATGACCTTTTCCAAAAATTGTGTAACCTTCTCTGCTGTCATGGATGCCATAATCTCAAGTTCGATCCACTTAGAATATGTATCGATCAACAATAAAACATTATAGCTAGCAAAATGAAAAAAATCTAAGTGAACCCTCTCAAAAGGGACAGATGTTTTATTCCATGATACCAGAGTGTGCGGCTTATTGTTCATCGTACTGTAGCAAACTTCACACGACTTGACAAAATTCTCTACATCTTTGTCAATATTCCTCCACCAAACGTATGATCGTGCCAACTTTTTCATTCGGACAATACCAATGTGTCCATCGTGGAGTAATTTCAACGTTTTAAAAATAAGTTCTTTTGGTATAAGAATTCTAAAGCCATAGAAAATGCAGCCACTCTCATATGACAAAGCTTCCTTCACCTTAAAATATGATTTCATTTCCTCGCGTAACTTATAATCGCTCGTCGGCCACCCATCCATTATGAAACCTCTCAACTCTCTGAGAACTTTACTCTTATTTACATATTTTGCTATCTCTTCGAAGCTCAAATCTGATATGGTAGTGAAATAATTAATTGAGATTTCTTCCTCTTCTTCCTCATCTCTCTCGCCCTGTTTCAATGGTAATCGCGACAACCCATCCGCATTGTCGTTCGCTTTACCCCTTTTATATTTTATTTCGCAATCATAACCAGAAATTATTAGTTGCCATCTATGCACACGGGCCGAAGCTACCGCAGACGAGCACTTATTTGGATCGAAGAGATTCTGCAACGGCTTATGGTCAGTGTAAATCACAAATTTATTACCGTATAAATATTTATTAAACTTCTTAAGAGCAAATATAATTGCCAATCCCTCTTTATGTATGTGCGCATAATTTCTCTCCGCTCTATTCAATACTCTTGACACAAAATAAACCGGTTTTTCTTGTCCCTTATCTACGATAGATAGCACCGCCCCACCCCGTATGGGCTAGCGTCACATGCAACCACAATATCTTTAGATGGATCAAAATGATGTAAAATGGTGCTATCACTTAGCCATTGCTTACTTTCATCAAAAAGTCTCTTATACTCTTCTGTCCATACGAATTCCTTGTCTTTTCTTAAAAGCTCATAAAAAGGTGCCAGCCTCATAGATATATTTGGAATATATTTTCCATAGAAGTTAATCAAACCCAAATATGCTTGTAATTCCTTTAGGTTTCGTGGGTACGGCGCCTCTACTAATGCCCTTGTCTTATCCGGGCTTGGAGAAATACCTTCTGAAGATATTACATGCCCTAAAAATTCTATTGAATCTTCAAAAAATTTGCATTTTTCCAAATTAACTTTCACATTATTCTCTTGAAATTTTCGCAAAACACTTTCTAATCTCTCTCTACATTGTTGAATATCATTTCCAAACACGAGCACATCATCCAAATAACAAACCACGCCTTCTAAACCCACTAACATTTTATCCATAATATTCTGAAAAATTGAAGGGGAGGACGACAATCCAAACGGTAAACGAAGAAAACGAAACAAGCCTTTGTGCGTATTTATGGTCAAGTATTCTCTTGAAGACTCATTTATCGAAACTTGTTGATACGCTCCCGTCATGTCGAGAGCACAAAACTTACTCGCACCTGTCAATTCAGCCAGGCAGTCAGAAATTTGAGGAAGGGGGTAGTGCTCTCTTTGTATGCACCTATTAAGTGTGCACTTAAAATCAACACATAGCCTAACGGTGTCTTTTTTAGGAACTATAACAATTGGACTAGCCCATGCACTATGTACCACAGGTTCAATTATCTTCTCTCTACACATTCGTTCTAGTTCCTGTTCCACTGCATCTCGTAACTTGTATGGCACTGAGTAAGCGCGTTTGAATATCGGCCCAGTACCTTCTTTAATATGAACATCAGCTTTAAATTTCTCTATTGGCTCTTGCAAGTTAGACGAAAATACGTTTGGGTATTTCTTAATTAAATTTTCCGTCATAAAATTTGCATTTATAGCATTATTTACAAAATTAGTTCTGAAAAAATCTCTCCAACCATCAAACAACTTGTCTAGCCAGTCTCTGCCCAGCAACCCATTTCTTGACTTACATCCTCTTACTACAATTAAGGGTAATTGCATTTCCTTTACATGAACTACTGCTTGTCCTAATACCGATATTAAGTTGCCACCAAACGACCTTAGTTCCACGTCACATTTTCGAATTGATATATTAGGTAACAAATCTTGTAAATACTTTTCTGGCACCACTGTTACTGCCGCTCCTGTATCAACTTCAAATTTCATGATCACATTATTTACATTCAGTTGAACCGTGCATGATATATTTTTGCCAATGATGGAATTAATGGTCACTTTGTTGTAGTTATCTCTACGTTTCTTCCAGCATTTCGAAGCAATGTGACCTTTCCGCGAGCAATAAAAGCAAACAAAATTTTTTACTCTGCATTGATTTTCCATATGTTGACTGCCGCATTGATCGCAATTTTGTTGTCTCTCTTGTCTGTCCTTCGCTGAAGAATATTTACCGTTTTTGTTCACCTCGCTACCACGTTCACTAATATATTTTACATTTTCTGACATAAATTCTCTCTGCATAGAGATCACATGTTTTTGAGTTAGTGAATCAGCGGTTGCTAAATTAGTGGCCTTATCCCATGTTAATAGCGGTTCCTCTAACAATTTTGTTCTTAAAGACGAGCTGTTTACTCCGCACACTAGGCGATCTCTCAATGCCTCTTCTAAGAACGATTTGAAATTACAAGTTGCCGCTAACGCTTTTAATTCCACTATGTAGTCAGCAATCGGTTCTCCTTCTTTTTGATCTCGGGAATAAAACTTGTAACGCTCCGCGATTTCATTGGCTTTTGGTGCAAAATGGTCTGTCAAAATTTTTAACAATTGGGAAATAGACTTGTCTTTGGGCTTAAGAGGCACTGTCAGCGACGCCAAAATCTCATAAGCTTCAGCTCCAATTAATGTGATAAATAGCGGAACCTGCTTATTTTCGTTTACATCATTTACCACAAAAAACTGCTCAACTCGTGCCACCCAGGAATTGAAATTTTCACCTGGGAGGTAAGGTTCAATATTACCAATCAGACCCATGCTGTTCTTTCTTCTTTTTTATAGTTTTTTTAACCGTTGATTTTTAATCTCAATTTTATTCCTCGTCGCCAATGTTAAGTCGTAAATGAAACGCTCTCGATCAGGCTTGAAACACAACTGACTTTATTATCCACATTTGCTTAACCTATGGTCTAAGTAAAGGGAATGACAGTTATAAATAGAGAGAGTGGTAATTATAGAGGGTTCTAAAGAGAATGACATTTGTTTATGCTTTCTCATATACATAACAGCAGTGAAGAAGTTTTCGTTCGTCAAGGGGTACTTATTAACAATACCAGCTGCCTGCCCCCTGGTTTTGTTTCGCAAATGAAACAACTTTTGAACCAGGCTCAATTTAGGATGATTGATATACACCGCAGTGAAAAGGTCACGAAATGTGGGCCATTGCTCATATCCACCATGGAATATCTCGGTATCACACACAGAAAAAAAAGCATACTCGGTTCCAAAGATTTTGTCTTTGCTTTAAAAAATTTGGTATTGATTCCGAGCCAAAGAAGCGGAGAATACAAGTAAGGATACTTTTAAGACACAATACTCTTTTAAATTTAGGTTTTGTGTACTTGCTTCTAGGAAACAAATTTTAATTTTTCGCTTTCTCAGCTTTTTTCTTCATATGCTATCAAAGTCCTTTAAAAAAGAGTTAACGGCAACTTTATTTTCCAAATTAGGACTCGACTTTCAGTAGAAATTATGCTATGTTTGAAGTAAAAAACTTCTTTAAAATAAAGTTTTGAAAAACATGTCCTATATTTGAACGATTTTTTGCTTTGTAGTCAAGATGCAAAAAGACAACAAATTTAAAGACAATTTCATTAAATTTAAAGAATTTTTCTGAATTATTAAAGTCAAGTTGACCTTAGCCTATACATTTTTTCTTTCATGTTAAGATACCCATTTTTAAGTCAAATCACTTAATTATAAGGACATACGACTTCATTGAAAAGTTTATCGACTTTTGGACAAGGAAAATAACTTTATTTTAGAGAAATGCGTCTTCTATGCTAAATTTGTATTCGTATTTTAAAGACATGAAATCTTTGACCTCACGACAATATTTTTTCAGTGCAAGGTGGAAGTTTCACGCATGTATACTTAGATTCTCCTTCAGAGATGTCAAACTCAGTTTCACCCCTACTATTCGAACCCGAAGGAACTTGAATTCTTTTCAAATCAATAATCCTAGCTTTGCATTTTTGGTAGGATATCATACAAGTTCCATATTTCTGCTTGGCAGTGGCTCGCATTTCACTTGTAATATCACCGCCACCCAAAGTAAACACCTCGCGATATGATTTCTGTAAGGGTGCCCATTTTCTCTCAAGTTCCTCCAGATTAATATCCAGAATGGTGTCGGTCATGATTCCTACATCATTCTCAAGAAACTGATAGCAAAAGGCGATTAAATCATCAGAGTCAAATGTAAATTCACAGTACATTTTATAAGCTGCTTTTAATCAATTTTATCAAAAAAGGCGTAGAAAACTCAGGAATAAAAACTTCCAATTAATGTTGAATATGTGAGGAAAACTTCGCATGTAGTTTAGAATGACAACGTCCTAATCTTATTTTGAAACCGATTGTATTTATCCAATCAATATTACTATCAACTGGAAAATACTGGAAAAATATATTAAATTGTGAACACGACTAATATGCCCGCATTTCACCGAATCGGAAACCCTAATGAATTTGCCAAGAGTTTTTTGTTATATGAGAAATTTAAAATTCAGGAGAAAACGTAGAAGGTAACAAATGAGAATGAGTTGGGGTAGGTGGTATCGGTACTGAAGAAAGCTCTTATAAATTATTTTCAAATATGCCACATAAAGATATTTAAGAGATATTTCTCTCTCTCTCTCTCTCTCTCTCTCTCTCTCTCTCTCTCTCTTCAATAATAAAATATCGTTGACTTGCTGACTAGCTTGATGGAGACAGTTCAGTTCTATCGCTCCTTTATCATCAATATTTTATTTTGTTCACCCAATGAGAATGGGTAACTAAGAGCAATACTTAAAATGCTTTGGAATACTTTATTCAATGATTGAAATAACAGCTATTGGGAATAGGGAGAAATTTTGCTTTTGAATTAGATTTTACGGCGTATGCAGATTTAATTCATTGTGGTGAATTTTTACTAAAAAGCTAATTCTGAGAAGTAGTTTATGTTTTTTTTTTGTATTCTATTGTTTTGTAGGTTTGGGCTCTCGTGGAGCCGCTTATAGTTCTTTGTTGTTTGCTTATTTTTTTGTACCCAATGGGAACGGGTGAAGAGAGCCATGCGTAATATAATTTATAGACAAGTCTCACACGTGTTATTTATAAAATTTGTAGAAGATTGCACCTATTGGGAATAGGAGAAAATATTGGTCTATTATAGGTTAACCCCGTTAATAATAATTAAAACAATAATAATTAAAACAGACTTTAAGAATTAACTGTACCACTTAAAATTGTACTCAAGAGATTTATGTATATACATAGGAAAGTATATACTGTTATTTCGAAGAAGATGGTGTGGGATGTTTTGCGTCTACCGTTTGTACTTATGTAATTACTGATAACCATTAATATGTATGAAAGTGAGTGCTATATGTACTTACAAATCTGTAGATGGCGAATGCATCAATTATGATTGTAATATGGAGATCCTTTTCATATTATATATATGTTATATGTTTACTTGTCACTAAACAGGAGATTATTTATCTGACAGGGATCCAGATGAAACTTATGTTTTTTTACACCCAATAATTAGATTTGGATAAGTTTTTGTATTAGCAAAAAATTCCATGAAGACTTTATATTCTCAGAAACACATACAAATTCACGGACCACTAGATTCTCAAAATTCGTGAATCAGTCTCACAGCGCTCGTGTATTAAATAAATATATTTTTTTAAATTTACTTTAGAAAACGGTAATATTCCGATGTAACACGTTTTCGACGACAGGCCACGTTGTACTGATTTTTTGTTTTTATGCAAACCATTCAATTACTGTTTTATACACTCACCTCATAGTCTTGGTTTGGTTCTCTTTTAATGTGGTTTTATTGCCAGATCGACGGTTCGGAAGGACAATGTAAAACCCTCTGATCTTTTTGACTTGTCCGGGCTAAATCGTCGAGTTTTTTTTTTAATAGAACTTTTGTAGATAAAAAGTGGTTTATATACACGGATGAAAAAGACTGTTTTTCATATGTTTGGCTATAAACATTATATGTTTGGAACACAAATTTTTAAACACAATATGTTTGAGTGCAAGCATATAATGTTCATAAACTAGCATAACATGTTTGGGACATATATGTTAATATGTTAGAACATATTATGTTTGGGACATAAAATGTTTGTAAATATAATATGCTTGGATGCAAACATATATTAATTTAGAAATAGCCTATAAACATATATGTGTTTAGTAGCTTGGAGCGCTATTTAACAGGGAGCGATATTGAATTAAATTGGTGGTTGTTGCTTGTTATTACAAAATTAACATTTTATTTTTCCTTGGGCAATTGATCAGCTACTTCTTTGATCCTTACAAACTGTGTGGTCCGCTGTTCGAATCCCCGTCCGGCAAAAGGTACAATTAAAATAAAAAAATCATAAAATTGAATAATTTCTTCTACAATGTTTGTATTACAGAAAAAGGTGCTAAGAACTAAAAAATGTCGTGGAAGTCAGAAAGATGTGGGGGAATATACAATTAGGCAGAAACAAAATTTTGAGCATTCAGGTCGAAAACCTATGTTGTTAGCACCTATATTACCTGTTTATTTTCATAATTCATTATGATTGTAAATATATAAATAAATAAATAAAATTTTGAGCACAATATTGTTTGGGAGAATTTTTTTAAGCATATAATATTTTTGGGTGCAAAATGCTTCCAAACATATTATATGTTCACAAAATAACATATTGTTTTTTGGAAGACAACATTATTGAATTTGGATGCAAAAATACAAAATGTTTGGAACTTAGACTACCCAAACATATATTGTTTAGACCAATATGCTTTCAAACATATTATATATTGGAAGAGATCAAACATATAAATGTTTGGGCAATACCCAAAAATGTATATGCTTGAAGCAAAATATGTTTGGGAGTATATGTTACAGAAGCGATTTTTTATGAGGGTGTAGAAAGAGAAGTCGTGTAACTATGTGGGTTACAGTTTCCAAGGAGTTTGGATTGATAAAACTGGTATTAATTATATTTGCTCCTTTGCCCTTTAAAGATTCCAAAATTGGTTTCGACTCATGTACGAGGTGTTGATGAGCGGTAAGAGTTGAGATCAAAAAAATAAAAGAGGTTATATTTCCTTAATTCAAGATATCTTTATTTATCCAATTACGTGGTACCTCTTCAATGGTTGATGTAAAAAGAGAGCGACGTGGTGGTGGTTTGGTTTCCACTTCAGTTCGGTTCGTATGAAATTAATAACTAAAATATACTATGAAATTCAGTGTTGACAACAAATTTTAAAAGAGGGAAATTTACTAGTGGCAACTACAATACTTTTCAAACTTAATTACTAACTTGATGTAATCTAATTCAACTTTATTTATATTTTGTAGATGTTAGAATAATGGTCCAACTATGTTGAACAATGTGAAGAAGAGAGTTCAGAACAAAATTTCTTACAGCTAAAGAGTTGATAAAGGTGAGAAAGTTTACCCCTGATTTGTTTGACATTATATCTGACAATACATCAGTTAAATCTAGCTATAGCCATATTTATTATGATTTTAAGAATGTTTTTGATGAAATTGAACACGTCTCTAATTTTGTTTTGGAAGTTGACGGAAATCATTCATGCCATTTATGGACAGAAAATGGAATGGTATAGGAACAATGAATTTATAATCATCGCGACAGATGCGTCTGTTTCTGAAAATACCACTGGCTGTGGTATTTTGAAAACAGATGTGGTGCATCTCTGGAAGTTAAATTAACAGAGAGGGAAGCCTTAAGATATATTGAAAATGAATTATGGATGAGATGGAATGAGCAGTTTGTAGAGAAGTCTGCTTCCCATGGAAAAGAATTTTTCATGATCTATGACAATGTGCTGAATAAGCCATGGTTCCTATCCAAGTACCTTGAACCTCGAGAAACCAAAATTGTGAATCGGCTCCTGAATGTTGCAAGCATGAAGTACTAAGAGCAAAATTTCCCTTAATTGGGAAATTTGCTGATGGATTTATATGGGGTGTTAGCCAAATTTATTAGTGATTCAAATATGACGATTTGAATTTTGTATGGATCTCGATTGAAACTAACTGTGGTATACTTTATATACATACCTTTTTATATGCTATCGTTTTAAGTTTTTTGTACCTGATTTACTCATAAAACTTGAATATTGGTTACCGCAATAGAAGTACCTTTAGCTGGCTGTTGGTTACTCGATTAATTTTTACCTAAAGATGATTATATCTGTTGAGAATTATTTCTTTCCGTTTTTACTGCCACTATAGATGATGACACTCGCCACTTATATCACTCACACCGGTTCCTGCAATGCTAGCTGATATAGAAAAGGAGCTGGTTTTTATTGTTGAATGCTGAAGGCCTATTTGTTTTTCTTTTTGTTTTTTTTTTTTTTAGAAAAAAGTAATCTGGCAACCGGAGGTTTGTTTATAGATGTATTGATGTGGTACATTGACTGTTTTATAACATGGCTTATGATGTGATAAACATCATCTATTACATCACAAAAAAATGGAACAGTTTTTAGGATATCCTTTATATTTATTTTTTCGTCCTTTTTTCTCTTGACTCGAGAATCATATCTCGAGCTAGAAATGTCCGTTTATATCGTTGGATCTGTGATTAAGTAGTTCAAAATATGTACATCGATGAAAATAGGACACTTTTAAAAAAAATCATGTTTTACAGTGATTCTTTTCCGGCGGAAAAGTACCAACCATTAAAAAACCGGTTTCTCTTCCTACTCGTAAAGATGATATTCTAACGTAAGAATTAAGACCAATTAGAAGAAAATGGACCGAGAAATGAACATTGAAACATTGTTATGTTTTATCCGCGTGTATAATGCCAAAGAAGAAAAAATAAAATAAATCCTGGACAACACTCCAACTCAACTTCCAATACCTTAATCCTATGGAATTCAATTTATATCACACATTTAATAAATGTAGAAGTTATAGTATTAAGTGATTTGCGGGTTTTATTTCAAAACTATCGTAACCCGACTCGCTGCGCCTTCCGAAGCGTATTTGTAGGAACATTTTGCGTTAACAAATTCCAAAAGAATTGAATTCTTTCAAACAAATCGGTCAACTTGCTTTTTGGTTTATAAATAGAAATACAAAGGATATGGATATGTAAAACGGTCGGCCTTAACAAATGTCGGGGAGAGGATGTTCCCTTTCCACCAATTGTTTTAAATTATGTTCTGTATTCAAGTAGTCGGACAACACTCATTTCCTGTGAATTTTAAATGTGGTTTGTCAAGGAAAGGTATCCTTCTCCTCAACATACCGGAAAATGAAGCATTATATTTCAACAACATACAAAGAATTACTATTTCCCGTCCAATAAATCAGAAAGAGCAAAAGCACTTAAAAAATGTACCTCATTAATATTTGTTAAAATGTTTAACACGGATAACATGCCTTTTCCGAACATATACCGAAAAATTAAGCACCCTCTACGTTGCCTGCCAATTTCAAGTGAATTTAAGTTTTTTACTTAAAAAAGTAAACCCTCTCCCCACTTTCGCTCCACTCCGACCACATATCGAAAAATCACGTAGCCTATATTAAATTCACAAACTACCCAACGGTCCCTATAAATTCCAAGTAAATCGACAAAGTTTACTTCACTATTCCCCTTCCCCAACCAGATATCGAAAAACCATATACTAATTTAAAAATCATGTATTAATTTAATCATCTCCACGTCCCACGTCCCCTGTAAATTTTAAGTAGATCGGAAAAAGGTTAAATTTTGCTCTATAGTTTTAAAGGGAAGTCACTTTCCCCGATAAAATATCGACAAACACCGAAGTGAATAGCACTCTTAACCTTCCCTGAAAATTCCAAGAAAGTCTAGAAACTTTCTTTCAAGTGTGGGGCAAGGACAAGATTCCCTCCCCGTCCAAATACCTAAACAACCGGTACACCACATTGATTTGTAAATTTGAAGAAAAGTTGAGAATTTTATTTATTTTTTTCAGTTTTAGAGGAGGTTCCCCTCCCCGACCAAATATCGAAAAGTGATGTAGCGTATCTTGAAATGTCAAGCAAATTATAAGCCCAACTTTCAAAAAGCAGGGCAAGGGGCGGCCCCTCTTCCCGTCCAACTATCACAAAATCAGATATCCAATATTAATTTCATAACCTCTCCCCACCTCCTCTGTTTTCAAGTAAATTGGAAAAAATGTAATTGCTTTTCTGTATGTACTTAAGGAGATGGGAGCTTAGGGAGCTATGTCCTTTTATTTTTGCCCCGACCAAATATTAAGAAATCAGGAACCTGATAAAAATTTCATAACCTCACCCAGTTTTTTAAAATTTCAGTCGTAGGACTTTAGTTTTGTTTTCATTGTACTTGAACAAAGTCGGGAAAAGGGGAGGTCCCCCTCCCCGACCAAATATCGAAAAATAAAGTGGCCGTTCTTTGTCTAGACGTACCCTTCAACCTTCCCTGACAATTTCAAGCAAATCGCATAATTTTGTTCCAAGTTTCAAAAAGTCGGGAAAGGGCCCCCCTCTCCGTACATATAAGAACACATATTAAATTCATAACCTCACCGCATGTTCTCTGTAAATCTCAGGTATTTTAGAGAATTTTAATTTTTTCACTGTACTTTAAAAAAAAAGTCGGACAAAGGGGAGGTCCCCCTCTGCGACCAGGTGTCGAAAAATGAAAAATGAATGACGATATCTGAAAGTTTTATCGTACGAACACGCGTGTTTTATATGACAATTCTTGCGAATAGGCGAATTAAAAAAGACTAAGTGTTCAAAGTTTCTTTGAACCCATTTTGAAACACTGTGCGTAGCGGCACAAGTAATTTTTAATCGCTGTGTCCTTTTGTTTTTCTAGTTGTTTACCTGGAAAGTTGCCCTTTGATCGATGCTTATAGTTTTGTCGCTAAGCTTTGCATCAGCTACTAAGCATCACTCAAGAGGGCAACGAACCAGTCTTGAACCGACCATCAACTCGCGTGCACGCTACCTATCTCTCCCCCCCCCCCCCCGCGATAAGTTACAAGTGCAATGAAATATTAGTATTGAAAAAATAAAACAAACTTTGAAACATACCCAATAAACACAAACGTTTGAAAAATGCTAAATTTCAACAATTTTTCAAACATTTTTTCAAAGGATTAGGGTAATATTCAAGTTGAGAAATTGTTGAGAAAATCGCGATCTCAACAAAAAACAGACATTACCCTCAACAGTGAAATTCAACACATTAGCAATAATATCTCAAGTGTTATCCTCAAATTGAAATGCATCGCTACTCAATGATTTGTCAAACAATTTTCGATGCGAGTCAAATTCAAAATTAACATCGTTGCAAATACTTTTCAACCTAAATTAGTTCTTATTCAAGAACCATACATATATAAGAACAAGATCTGTGAATTAAGCACTCCGGGTTTCAAACTTTTGCATAATACCGGTAACGATATAAATCGAGCATGTATAATTGCTAAAAACGAACTAAACTTGTTTCTGCTTCCTTCATTGAGCAATGCAGACACTGTCGTAGCCAGTCTAGAGATATCCACATGCAAATATTGGGTATCTTCGGTCTACATGGGACATGATAGGGATATGCCACCCTGTGCCGTTAAGACCTTAGTTGAGGAGTCACTAAAAACAAAGACAAAACTCATTATGGGATGCGATGCAAATGCACATCATAGTATTTGGGGAAGTAGTGATACTAATGCAAGGGGAGAGTCGCTAATAGAGTTTATTTTGCGTACTAACCTGGTAGTTTGCAATAAGGGAGATGCACCAACCTTCGTCACCAGGAACAGACAAGAGGTTTTGGACGTAACGTTGACCTCTCCGGAACTGAATGATAAGATATCTGAGTGGCAAGTTTTGAGGGAACATAGCTTCTCAGATCATCGCTACATCAGTTTCAGATTGGCTGTTCGCACTTCAAAGACCATATTTCCGCCAAATGTTAGGAAAGCTGATTGGAATAGGTATAGGGAATCGTTCAATTTGATGATACCGGAAGTGCCGGAGACAAATATGGGCACTGTGCAAGATATCGAACACGCAGTGGAGCGGATTACTAAGGCCTTCAACATTTCACTGAAAGCTGCATGCCCTAGAGGAAAGCCAAGGGGAAAAAATCGGCCGCCATGGTGGACTACGGAGTTAAGTAATATGAGGAAATCCTGCAGGAAGCTCTTTAACAAAGCAAAGTCCACAAGAGCTCCGGAGGATTGGGACACTTACAAGATGAATCTGAGAGAATATAAACGAGAACTGAGAAGGTCTCAACAAAACTCTTGGGATGATTACTGTAGCAGTATTGAGAATACGTCAGAGGCTTCCAGACTACGGAAGGTACTAGCATCCACTAACACCGCTCCAGGTTTCATTAAAACATCGGAGGGAAATTGGACAACGTCCAGTGAGGAGACGTTGGAGGTACTTTTGGACACACACTTCCCTGGAAATCAGACGGTTGAACCATGTTCCGGCGGTGTAACAGAGGCTCAGCGATCATTTCCTATCGAGGAAATTGTGTCGGAATCTAGAATAAAATGGGCTTTAAATAGCTTTGGACCATTCAAATCCCCCGGACCTGATGGAATTACTCCGGCGGAGTTACAGGCAGTGGCTGGAAGAATTATCCCCTGGTTGACGGTGATATATAAACAATGTGTAAACTTAGCATATATTCCAGAAAAGTGGAGGGAAACAAAAGTCGTCTTCATACCTAAAGCAGGAAAAGCCTCTCACTCGAGTGCGAAGGATTTCCGACCAATCAGCTTATCCTCATTCCTACTTAAGACCCTGGAGAGGATGATAGACATGTATCTTAGAACTACCGTGGATTCAGGTTTGCTCTCGAAACGACAGCATGCATACTCGAAGGGCAGGTCTACTGAGACCGCATTGCATGAACTGGTCAGCTTTATTGAAAGCTCACTATCTGTCAAAGAATACACAATCGTGGCGTTTCTAGACATCGAAGGGGCGTTCAATAATATCTATCCGAGCTCGATATTAAATGGACTGACAACTCTGAATGTTGATCCAGGTATTCTTAGGCTGTTAGACGAACTTCTAATGAAGAGACGTATTTCAGCCACACTAGGGCAAACAAACATACAAAGGTATGTGAACAGAGGCACTCCCCAAGGAGGAGTTCTATCACCTCTTCTTTGGAATGTTGCTATAAACAACCTTCTGGTTTCTCTAGAAAAAGAAAGGATAAAAGTGGTGGCATACGCAGATGATGTGGCGCTAGCAGTCAGGGGAAAATTCCCATCCACAATCAGAGATATTATACAGAGAGCTCTCCGGATGACTGAGAAATGGGCGAAAGATAATGGTCTTGGTGTAAATCCAGCAAAGACAGAAATAGTCATGTACTGCAAAGATCGCAAAACTCCCACGGTTAGGCCCATTTCCTTAGGGGGTACTGAAATTCCCTTTGGTGAGTGTGCAAAATACCTTGGCGTTATTTTGGACAGGAAGCTGAATTTTAGGCTTAATATTGAAGAGAGGGCGAGAAAAGCCACGGTAGCTTTGTACTCGTGCAAAAAGGCAATAGGGAAAAAGTGGGGACTAAGACCAAAAATTGTGCATTGGCTATACACGGCAGTAGTTAGACCTATAATGCTATATGGTGTTGTAGTCTGGTGGCCGGCACTTCAGAAACCGACTTGTTTAGATAAAGTTCAGCGTATGGCGAGCTTATGTATCTCAGGCGCATTTAGTAAGACAGGAACAGTCTCCCTTAATGTCATGCTACATCTATTGCCTTTAGACATTTTGGCCAAACAGTCAGCTGCAACAACGGCTGTGCGGTTGCGCGAGCTATCGCTGTGGTCGGAAAAAATGTACGGTCATAGTTCGGTCCTCAAAGTAATGCCAGATGTGCCTAACGTAGTGGATTACACCCTGGCAAAACCACTTTTCGACAAAAAGTTTGAAACTCTAATTCCCAACAGTGAGGCG
The DNA here is from genome assembly GCF_050003625.1 of Haematobia irritans. Lineage (NCBI taxonomy): Eukaryota > Metazoa > Arthropoda > Insecta > Diptera > Muscidae > Haematobia > Haematobia irritans. The sequence continues at coordinate 76,823,152 of NC_134400.1, read as the reverse complement.
TGGTGTACACAGACCCCGGGGAATAAAAGATATATAGATTTCTATACTGATGGCTCCAAATTGAATGGACAAGTGGGGTTCGGAGTATATTCTAAAGATCTGGAAATTCGAATAGCGAAAAGATTACCTAATCACTGTAGTGTTTTTCAGGCTGAAATATTGGCAATAAGAGAGGTGGTGAATTGGCTGAGAAGTAATGTTCCAACAAATATTGGCATTAATATATACTCAGACAGTCAACCTGCAATAAAATCCTTGGACTCTGTGTTCCTTAACTCAAAAACGGCCATAGACTGCCGCAAATCTCTCAACGAGATGGCTGAGCAGTACAATATTCACCTAATATGGGTGCCTGGTCATAGGAACATACCGGGGAACTGTGAAGCAGATGTGTTAGCAAGGCTAGGAACTACCTTACATATTCCAGGGGAACTAGAATCTGTTGGTATGCCTCTGGCCACCTGCAAGCTCTTACTGCGTGAGAAGGCTGTTATGATGGCCAATATTCGATGGGAAAATTGCAAGGGTTGTAACGACACCAAGCAAATATGGCCCCATTTAAACTTAAACCGCACACTAGATATGCTAGTGTTCTCAAGGCGTCAGATAGCACTCCTAATATCTGCTATAACGGGTCGCTGCCTGATAGGCGAATTTGCAAAAACTATAGGTGCGAAGTATAATGACTATTGTATAAGCTGTCATGACGTGGAGGAAAAGGAATCAATTAAACACCTCTTGTGTGAGTGTCCTGCTTTTTGTGTAAGGCGTAAGCGAATTTTAGGAGCATATAGCTTTAGATTACTGGCTGACCTGGAAAACGTTAACTTAAGCAGTTTGTTAATGTTTTTGGAGCAATCTGGTTGGTTCCACAAAAGTTAATAATAGAGAAGGTTCAGTGGTTAAGACTAGAAGTGCCCATATGTAATAGGTACTTTTAGTTAAATGTGGTATCACAATGGACTGAATAGTCTAAGTGAGCCTGAAATTTAATCGGGCTGCCACTTTAACCTAACCTAACCTAACCTAAATTTGTATGAATGATATCCCCACTTCAAATTGAAAGTCAAAGCCAAAATTCTATGAATTTTGTATAATTTATTCATTTTCATCAAAATAAAATATACAATAATACACTACAATACATAATACACTACAATACCAATTGATAAATAATAATCTTATTAAACATATCAACAAATAAGAACCAAAAACAAACAACAAAACTTTAAATATCTTAAACATTATTAGTAAACACTTTTGCATTGATAATTCGATTTCCTTCCTTTTGGTGTCATAAAACAGAATTAAAATTTATTAACATGCGGGCAATTTGAAATTAGGAACGTACTGGACCGCGTGTTAGAATTGATTTCCAGCAGAAGGAATTCACAAAATATCCACTTTAAACTGATAATAGCATATGAATTAAACTGACGATGTGATGCACATTTTCATCCAGAAGTTGTTGATTTCAACAATTTGTTGTTTGAACAATTTTAATTGGTTGCACTTGTAATGTTTCTGGAAACTTTTTCTTGTCGATAAGCCACTCATTTTTCATTGGTCAGCTTCTTATTGTTTGCAAGAATGTAGCATCTAAAGATTTTAGTTTTCGGCAAAGAGATTTAAATTTAGTGACTTCTCTAAAGTGTTGATTTAATTTTTCATATTGACGTACCAATTATTATAAACTATTTGAAGCAGTTCCAGTTAATTGTCCACCATTTTTTCATCGGCCAGCTTTTTAATGTTTTCAAGAACGTAGAATCCATAATTTAGTTTTCTGCAAAGATATATACATTTAGTGACTTCCTTAAAGTTTTATTTCATTTTTTATTTTCACTTACCTATTTTTATAAACTATTTGGTTATTTGTCTAAAATTTTCCATTTTTTTTATTTCTTGCAATTGACCACGAACTTCGTTGCACAAATAAGTATTGAAAACCACATGGTTCTTTCGTTGCATTTTAGGGTAGTGTTTTGTCAAATTTGTCTCATATTATCTTCAACACCTTTTCAAAGATTTCGTCAACATTTTGGCAAATTGGAAGTAATACGCAAACAATTTGAAGATGTATTGAAGATGAGCTATTTCACGTCAAGTTGAATTTATGTTGAAAATTATATTTACCCTCAAACTGAAAAGTTGTTGCATTTGAAAAACGCTCATCCTGTGTTTATTGGGTATAAACATTGAAGTGAACATTTAAAAATAAAGAACATGTACAGTTTTTCACGACACAAACAGTCCCTAGCGACACAACACAATCTTCAACAGCACTACAAAGCGACACAACAACAAAAACAACACAGCTCCGCAAAGGAATAGACGCCATTTGTTTGAACACATATACACACACATAAATTTAAAAAGCTTCAAAGTGAGTACCTATTTTTTGATTTTTTGTTGATTTTTTGGTATACAGTTTTTGCTGAGCTCATAGTTGAGAGCTTGTTGTTGCAAAAACCTTGTATAACCCGTAAGAAAAAAAATTGGAATTTGTGATGTGCTCATGACACAGAACTTTGGACACATATTTTATTACGTAATTTGCGAAAAAGAAATTTCTGGAAAACGAATAATTTTGGAAAAAAAAAGCGGCTATACTAAAAGAAATTTTTTCATAATTTCTTGTTGGAAAAAATTACAAACATTTTTTAAATTTTATTTTTGCCAAAAAATTTAATTTATTTTGTTTTCTGCAATCATAAAAACATCAAATTGGAAAATTCATAAAAATTTTGGATTTTTTTTTCATCAAATCGATTTTTGATTTTTTTGGATTTTGGAAATATTTAATTGGGAATTTATCATTTTATTTCCCGTACACCGTAAAAAAAGAGACCCTGGAAGAAATTTACTATTGAATCAATCGGTAACAATTGAAACATTTTTTGAAGGAAACAATTTATTTTATATTTATATTTTTATCAACCTTTATTTCAAAGCCAATCTATCTATTCGACCCTCTGACCCACAAAAAAAGGTAGGAGATAGTTGGTTTTTTTCAGTTTTTTTTTTTTAATTTCGTTTAATTGTATTGCAAAATTGCTAAAATTCATATCTTTTTGAGCATCGTGCTTTAACAAATATTACTTTTCTGTTTTTTGATTTTTTGTGTGCTTGGGGAATTTTTTCATTAAAATTTTTTTGAAATTTTTTGGAACATTTGTTGTACATGTAAATTTTTGGGATTTGTTTGTTTTTACGTAATTTTGGCCCAATTTGTCTACTGACCCAATTTTTTTGTTAAATTTGACTTGTTTTTAATTTTTCTTGATTAGAAAATATTTTCGACATTACAAGTTTTGTCCCGTTGGAAAGAATATTTTGATTTGAAATAGTTTATTGTAGAAAATTCGTGCTTTTTCTGAATAAAACTAGTTTTTTGATCCTTTCGCGATTTTTAATATATTTTAGTTTTTTGACCGGTGCAAAAAAGTTTAAAATACATTATGGATAGGATTTTGAAAGAAAAATTTGCCAATTGTTTAAATGATCTCGTGGATGTTGAAAGCGTTTTATCTGTTAAGGCGGCCACCGAAGATTTACACGCGTTGGAAGCGGCTCGAGTGGAGCTAAATACGTTATGGGACCAAGTTAGGCGGGCTTATGTAAATTGTCGAGATAGGGTTCCAGTTAAGGGAGAGACTCCTATAGATAAAGATAAGCTTCGTGGTCATTATAAAAACGGTATGGACGTCTATAAGACAGGTTTAAGTACGATTAACTCACAGATCTTGGCGCGGCAGGAACGGGAGAATCAGGAAAAATTAGCTAGGGAATCATTAAGGACACAAAATATGGCAGTAGACCCAAATTCGACCCCAAATTTACGATTACCACCATGCGACACCGACACTTTTAAGGGCGGGTATAGCGAATGACCTACATTCAGAGATTTATTCTCTGCAATTTACATAAATAACCCAAGATTGAGTAAAGTCGAGAAATTATTCCATTTAACTCAAAAAACATCGGGAGAAGCGCGAGAAATTATATCGAATGTACCCTTAACTAATGAGGGTTTCGACATCGCATGGAGAAATTTAGAAAATAGATACGAAAATAAACGGATGCAAGTTAACGAACAGCTTAGGATTCTCTTTAATTTTCCTACAGTATCAGTTGAAAACGCGTCAACGATACAAAAATTACAACGCACAGTTAACACTTGTACACAAACGTTAGAGTCTTTGCTAGTAGACACGGGAGAATGGGACCCGATATTAGTATACCTTGTTTCAACAAAATTACCTCGTACATTTTTGGAAGAATTTGAGAACAGCTTAGAGGATTGTTCGACTCTTCCAAGTTGGCAGAAATTAGACGATTTTTTGTCACACAAGTTTAAAACTTTGGAATCGGTGGGGAATATTAAGATTCAGAATTCCAAATATAATCAATCAAGATCGGATAATGATAGAAGGGGGAATCGTGTTAATAGTTTTCATACAAATCTCACTCGGAGACATAATCCTTCGGGTTCAAGACTCAATAGTAATTCACAAGCCAACTATAATTCGAAAAATATTAATAATCCTAGTCGCAAACAAAATGAAAGCGTTTGTCCAATTTGTCGGACAAATCATTTGTTGCGAAACTGTCCCAAATTTTTGGAAAAGTCACCCAATGACAGAATACAAATAACGAAACAAAATCATCTTTGCTACAATTGTTTATTGGCCGATCATGGAGTTCGGGAATGCAAAAGTCGTTATAGTTGTAGGGAATGTAATAAGCGACACCACAGTCTGTTACATAAGGGCAATGTTGGCTCTGCCCCTACAAACACAACATACACACGAGACGCAGCACAATCTGGTGCAAGTGCTGTTGCTCTCAACACTTTAGCTCATCAAGTACGAGACGGAGCACAACCTAGCACAAGTGCTGCCGCTCTCAACTCATTTGTTAAGCAGGTTCAAGGTGGAGCACAATCTAGTGCAAGTGCTGCCACTTGTTCCACTCTAGTTCAATCATCGAATTCATCTAGTATACAGTCCACTTCTACTAATGAAACGCCTAGTATAACGAATCTTACGTTGCAAGAAGACAGACCCACTCCACGACCCGAAACTACACTTTTGTTTACCGCTATCGTTCAAATCAAAGCAAAGGGACAGAGATATGACGCCAGGGCAATCATTGATCCTGGGTCACAATCGACATTTATTTCTGAAAGAATCAAAAACAGATTACAACTTCCTACAGTCAGGAATTTAGTTCACGTCACAGGTTTGAGTGACACAGTTGCTGAGACATCTACAAAAGCTTGTGTTTTTAATCTTTGTTCACGCATAGACCCTACTTTTGAATTAGAGGTTTGGGCACCCGTGTTAAAGACCCTTCCGTCTAATTTACCAACGCATACTCATGATCGAACATTGTTTGATGAGTTCCGGCATCTTAGATTAGCCGATCCTCAATTCTTTGATAGTCGACCCGTTGATATGCTCATCGGGCTTGATATAGGACCGTTCATATACACTCATGATGTTCCTATGAAATCTTTTGACTCAATATTGGCACAAGACACTGTATTTGAATGGATAGTTGGCGGACCCATTCAACAAAATATTGAGACAACTACGAAAATTGCTCTTCACAGTGGAAGAAACCCCAAAAAAGATTTTGAGGTCAGCTGAAGATACTTATTGTGAAACAAATTACAAGTCTACGATGAAACGTAATGAAGCGGGAAGATACATAGTGACTCTACCATTCAAAAGTTGGTGCATCTCGAAACATCGCACTTGCACAATTTCACATAATGGAGAAGAAATTGGCCAGGACCCCTGATATAAAGGCGGAATACGACGCTGCTATTAGGGAATATCTTCAATTGGGACACATGCGAAAAGTTGATCCACAAAATATTTACAAGACCCCTCATTACTATTTACCGCACCACGCAGTTATTAAACCAGATAGAACGACCACCAAACTTAGAGTGGTATTTAATGCATCAAGCCCTACTTCAAATAAAAAGAGTCTTAACGATATTTTACATACAGGGCCTATTCTTCAACAGGATTTGGTGTTACACATTTTAAAATGGCGTTTTTTCAAATATGTTTTCAACGCCGATGTTACAAAAATGTATCGGCAGATATTAATAGACCCAAATCAAGCTTCGTTTCAAAGAATACTTTTCCGATTCTCCGAAAATGGCCCAGTAGAAGATTTTGAATTGTTAACCGTAACTTTTGGCGTAAATTGCGCACCGTTTTTGGCAATAAGAACCCTGCTTCAATTAGCTGAAGATGTACAAGACTCATACCCTTTGGGCTCAAAAATAATCAAAGAAAATTTATACGTTGATGATGTATTAGCGGGTGGACACACGATTGAAGTCACCATCGCCGCTAGAAAACAATTAACATTTGTTTTAGACTCTGCTGGTTTCGAGTTGAGGAAATGGACCTCTAACGACCCACGTCTATTAAATGATCTACATCCTGATTTATTATTGCCTGTCAATTGGTTAGATCTGTCTGAAGGATCGTCTACTAAGACCCTAGGCATTCGATGGAATGTAGCGACCGATACTTTTTCATTTAAATTGCCAAATGTTGAAGAAAGAGAACTTTTCACTAAACGCGAAGTTTTATCGACAATTGCTAAATTTATCGACCCTTGTGGCTGGCTTGCTCCGATTATTATAGTTGCCAAATTAGTGATGCAGCAAGTCTGGTTAGATAAAATAGGGTGGGATGACACATTAAGACCCGTAACCACTATGAATTGGAGAAATTTTGTGAAAAATAGCCCGATTATTAATACTATATCTGTACCAAGATGGATTCGATTTTCACCCTCAAGCGCGGTCGAAATACACGGTTTCTGTGACGCGTCGGAAAGCGCGTACGCTGCAACGCTTTATATTCGAGTAGAAATCGGAAACCAAGTAGACACTTTTCTTTTAGCAGCCAAAACTCGTGTGGCTCCAATAAAGAAAATTTCTCTACCGAGATTAGAGTTATGTGGAGCGGTTATGTTATCAAAGTTAGCTAACGCAATTATTCCAAATCTACAAATAACGCAATTTACGACACATTTCTGGACTGACTCCACCATATTTTAGCGTGGCTTCGTAAACCGCCGTGTTCTTGGAGCACTTTTGTTGGAAATCGGGTTTCCGAAATTTTAGAAAGCGTCGGTAATGAAAACTGGAATCACGTGGACTCTGAATCGAACCCAGCCGATATCGCGAGTCGTGGTTGTTCACCATATGAGTTAAAAGAACATCATTTGTGGTGGACGGGGCCGGAATGGTTGAAATTGCCCAGAGATCGTTGGCCCAAAACTCAACTCAACGCAGATACGAATCTTGAAGCTAAACAAGTTAAAGTTTTCGCGACAACTGTTTTCGAAGACCCTTTGACCCGTTTCTCGTTTTTATCACGCGCTTATCGAGTGCTATCGTATGTAATGCGGTTTTGGCGGAATACAGGTTCAAATCGGTCTCGGATTGCGTCGGAGGATATATCCTCCTCTGAACTCAATGATATAAAAACTCGTCTAATCATCGTTACTCAAAAACATTATTTTGCTGAAGAATATTTAGCTTTGACCCAAAAGAAGCGACTCTCGCCAAGCAGTAGCATTTTATCGTTTAACCCATTTATCGACTCAAAAGGAGTGCTTAGATCAAACGGTCGTTTAGTTCAATCTCCGGCTCTTACATATGGCGAATGCCATCCTATCTTAATTCCATACGACTCTCGGTTTGCTCTTTTATTTGTAGAATTTGTTCATAAAGTCACAATGCATGGTGGCAATCAACTAATGATCCGTGTCATTCGATCGGAATTCTGGATTTTTCGTGTGAAACAATTAGTAAAAAAGGTTATTCACAATTGTCGGATATGTTCTATACATCGACACCGGACCCAAACTAAAATTATGGCATCCCTGCCACCAGAACGCACTATGTTATCTAGACCCTTTCAAAATACGGGGGTAGATTTTGCTGGACCCTTTGGGATAAAAAGTTTGACTGCTCGAGCTTGTCTTATTACAAAGGGTTATGTCTGTATATTTGTTTGTTTTTCGACTCGCGCAATTCACTTAGAAGCTACTAGTGATTTGTCGACCCAATCCTTCATAGCTGCTTTAGATCGCTTTATAGGCAGAAGAGGGTGTCCGGAAAAAATATTCTCGGATAATGGGAAAAACTTTATAGGTGCCGCGGAACTTATTAAAAAAGATAGGATCGCATTTATGAAATCAATGCAAGACACTACTATTCAAAGACACGCGCATCAAAATTTAGAATGGAAATTTATTCCTCCAGGGGCTCCCCATATGGGAGGTCTGTGGGAGGCGGGGGTTAAATCGTTCAAGACCCACCTTCGGAAAACAATGCCTCGCCAAGCAGTAGCATTTTATCGTTTAACCCATTTATCGACTCAAAAGGAGTGCTTAGATCAAACGGTCGTTTAGTTCAATCTCCGGCTCTTACATATGGCGAATGCCATCCTATCTTAATTCCATACGACTCTCGGTTTGCTCTTTTATTTGTAGAATTTGTTCATAAAGTCACAATGCACGGTGGCAATCAACTAATGATCCGTGTCATTCGATCGGAATTCTGGATTTTTCGTGTGAAACAATTAGTAAAAAAGGTTATTCACAATTGTCGGATATGTTCTATACATCGACACCGGACCCAAACTAAAATTATGGCATCCCTGCCACCAGAACGCACTATGTTATCTAGACCCTTTCAAAATACGGGGGTAGATTTTGCTGGACCCTTTGGGATAAAAAGTTTGACTGCTCGAGCTTGTCTTATTACAAAGGGTTATGTCTGTATATTTGTTTGTTTTTCGACTCGCGCAATTCACTTAGAAGCTACTAGTGATTTGTCGACCCAATCCTTCATAGCTGCTTTAGATCGCTTTATAGGCAGAAGAGGGTGTCCGGAAAAAATATTCTCGGATAATGGGAAAAACTTTATAGGTGCCGCGGAACTTATTAAAAAAGATAGGATCGCATTTATGAAATCAATGCAAGACACTACTATTCAAAGACACGCGCATCAAAATTTAGAATGGAAATTTATTCCTCCAGGGGCTCCCCATATGGGAGGTCTGTGGGAGGCGGGGGTTAAATCGTTCAAGACCCACCTTCGGAAAACAATGCCAAAAATGAATTTTACGTTTGAAGAATTATCAACTATTTTAGCCCGCATAGAGGCTTGTCTTAATTCACGTCCGATTAGTCCAACTAGTGATGACCCTTCAGACTTAGAGCCTTCAGACTTAGAGCCATTGTTGACCCCGGCAGAATCCGATATTTCTGGTGGGGATGTGACATTAATAAATCGGTGGACACGATTAAAGGTCATCTCTCAGAATTTTTGTCAAAGATGGAAATCCGAATATTTAAATGAATTACATCGTAGGTACAAATGGAAATACCCACAACAAAACCTTGCCATAAATGATTTAGTTATTATAAAAGATGATCACTTACATTCATATGAATGGAAACTAGGGAGGGTTGTCAAAACCTACGAAGGCGCTGACAAAAATATTCGAGTAGTAGACATTAGAACCGATAGCGGTATGCTCAGCCGACCCATAACGAAGATAGTAAAACTGTTTTCGGACTGACTAGCATATCACAAATTCATCAAAAAACACGGTACTCACAAAACTTTTGTTACAGAAATGGCCGGAGTATTACCAGTTCGCGACCCACCACCAAATGGACCCTCTCGCCCCAATCGCCGACACCGACCTGCACACTGGCAGTACGCATGTGGTCTATGCCAAGACGACCACCCAATCAGGTCATGTGCCTTCTTCCGCCGCCAGACCCCATATCAGCGGTATGAAACTGTGGAGCGCCGCAGCTACTGCCGTAACTGCCTGGCACGCAGTCAACTGGCTCCGGACTGCCCAGTCCTCACTGCGTGTCGGGAATGCAGCCTCCGTCACCACACGATGTTGCATGGGGCTCCTCAGCTGCGCGAAACCTTTGGACGTTATACGCCACCGCCGGTAGAGCTACCGTACCATCGGTCGTCAGTTTTTATTCCGACAGCCCATGTGGATATGATGGCTGAAGAGTCTGAGGACTGGGCCAGTGTGAGGGTTCTTTTATGCCAAGCTGCCACCCATACCAGAGTCGCTGCATCGACCGTCACCCGGCTTCGAATTCCAACAAGGGAAAAGGATGGACGTACGTTTGCGACAATTAGATTACGCGCACGACACTATGGAAGTCATCTGGTATACAAACTCAGAGCATTGGTGACCCGTGATTTACCCAGACGCCCAAACTCCGACCCCATGCTTGATGACCCTGCCTCCAACATGGAGACTCATGAGCTTGCCGACATCGATCCAAGGGGCAATGAGTCAATTGACGTCGAAGTGGGCACAAGTGCTTATGCCTACTTGCGGCGAGATGGAGTTGTACAGACGGGCCTTGGAAGAGTTTTTGCCCAACTCACCGATTGGGGCTATGTTTTCGTGGGGCCCGTCAGTAGTCCAACCGAAGTCAGCAACCAATAAGGTAAGGTTAACTACACTCTTTCGCGCGGGGGGCAGAATGTTCAAAGTTTCTTTGAACCCATTTTGAAACACTGTGCGTAGCGGCACAAATAATTTTTAATCGCCGCTTCCTTTTGTTTTTCTATTTGTTTACCTGGAAAGTTGCCCTTTGATCGATGCTTGTAGTTTTGTCGCTAAGCTTTGCATCAGCTAAGACGGGTCGACAGGTGGCGACAATTTGACAAGTCGAACCTTTTCCAAGGTAACGGCATCAAAAGGAGGTAATCCCTCACGAAAGAGATTCAAGGAACGCAGAAATGCTTTGTTTATCCTAAAGAAATTAGGATCAGTCGACCCAAGCACGTTGTCGGCTAAACAAAGCGATTCCTTTAAATGGGCTCAAGGAATTCTTGAGGCTGGAAAAAGGGAACGATCACCGGATGAGCTGCCATCCTCCAAAAGGGATCAACGATCGTTTGCCTCAGTTGCTAAAGACAGCCTTGTGATGGCTATCATAAATAAAGGAGCATTGGACGGTATGGTTCCAAAGCAAAAATGGGGGGAAATTGAGAATGCTTTGTCTGGCGTCTACTCACAGGTGCTGGAAAAGTTTCCCGGTCCAGATCCTCGACACCAAGAGGCTGGTTGGTATCAAGGACGATTTAAGCTAGTCGCATTTGAGGACCAGAGGTCTATAGAATGTTTTAAAGCTGCTCTGATACTAATTGGTGAAGTTTGGGAAGGAGCTGCTCTAGAGTTAGTCGAGAAGAAAGACATTCCGGCTAGACCAAGAGCACATGCGTGGATACCTGCAAACCCTCCTGACCCTGAATCTATTTTAAATAGACTGAAACAATGCAATCCAGATCTTCCAACAGCTGATTGGAAGGTTGGCCGTTTGGATGAAGTGGATGGGCCAAGACGGCATGCAGTGTTTATATTGAACACTCAGTCTTTGCCACATCTAGCAAAGTCCCAGGGCCGTGTATGTTATGGCTTTCATTATATCCAAATGAAGGTGTATAAAAACGATCTGCTAAAGGATTCAGAAATGGACAAGCCTCTGTCTGAATCAGAAGTAAGCGGATCCTCTTGCGAAGTCGAGGGAGATACCAAAGTTGAAGACATGGATAGATACCGTATGCGTGAGGAGGTTTCTACTACCTCAGAACTCACCAAAGTTGAACCTATGGTTATTGCGAGAGTCACCGAGATCTCTGAAGAGGATATTCTTGATAACTCGATTGAAGCGGCTGATGTGACGGTTGTTGGAAATCTCGATGGTCCTACGGATCCTCCAGATAAATCTTCATCATTGTAAGGCTGCATGTGCTGCCTTAAAAGTTCTCCTGATGAAAGGGGACATAGACATAGTTCTTATTCAAGAACCATATGTTTATAGAAACAAAATATGTGAATTAAGTACTCCGGGGTTCAAACTACCGCAGTATACTGGTAATGATGTAATTCGAGCCTGTATAATTGCTAAAAACGAGCTTAACTTGTTTCTGCTTCCTTCAATGTGCAACGCAGACACTGTCGTTGCCAATTTAGAAATAGCCAAATGCAAATATTGGGTATCTTCGGTCTATATGGGACATGACAGGGAGATGCCTCCATGTGCCGTTAAGACCTTAGTTGAGGAGTCACTGAAAACAAAGACGAAACTCATTATGGGATGCGATGCGAATGCGCATCATATTATATGGGGAAGTAGTGATACTAATGCAAGGGGAGAGTCGCTAATAGAGTTTATTTTGCGTACTAATCTGGTAGTTTGCAACAAGGGAGATGCCCCAACCTTTGCCACTAAAACCAGGCAAGAGGTTTTGGACATCACCTTGGCCTCGCAAGAACTGAATGAAATGATATCTGAGTGGCAGGTTTTAAGTGAATACAGCTTCTCAGATCATCGCTACATCAGTTTCAAATTTGATGTTCATACCACCAAGACCATATTTCCGCCAAATGTTAGGAAAGCTGACTGGAATAGGTATAGGGAATCGTTCAATATGACGATACCGGAAATACCAGAGACAAATATGAGCACTGTGCAAGTTATCGAACACGCAGTGGAGAGGATTACTAAGGCCTTCAACATTTCACTGAAAGCTGCATGCCCTAAAGGGAAGCCAAGGGGGAAAAATCGACCACCATGGTGGTCTACGGAGTTAGGTAATATGAGGAAATCGTGCAGGAAGCTCTTTAACAAAGCAAAGTCCACCAGAGCTGCTGTGGATTGGGACGCTTACAAGAAGAATCTGAGAGGATACAAGCGAGAACTGAGAAAGGCTCAGCATAACTCTTTGAATGATTACTGCAGCAGCATTGAGAATACGTCCGAGGCTTCCAGACTACGGAAGGTTCTAGCATCCACGAGCTCCGCTCCAGGTTTCATTAAAACATCGGAGGGCTATTGGACAACGTCCAGTGAGGAGACGCTGGAGGTACTATTGGACACACATTTTCCCGGAAATCAGACGGTTGAACCATGCACTGGCGGTGCCACAGTGGCTCAGCGGTCGTTTCCTATCGAGGAAATTGTATCAGAATCTAGAATAAAATGGGCGTTAAATAGCTTTGGATCATTCAAATCCCCCGGACCTGATGCAATTACTCCGGCGGAGTTAAAAGCGGTGGCTGACAGAATTATCCCCTGGTTGTCGGCGATATATATATAGGATGTATCAACTTAGCATATATTCCACGAAAGTGGAGAGAATCAAAAGTCATTTTCATACCTAAAGCAGGAAAAGCCTCTCACTCGAATGCGAAGGATTTCCGACCAATCAGCTTATCATCATTCCTACTTAAGACTCTGGAGAGGATGATAGATATTTATCTTAGAACTAGCGTCGATTCAAGTTTGCTCTCGAAACGACAACATGCATACTCGAAAGGCAGGTCTACTGAGACCGCATTACATGAACTAGTCAGCTTTATTGAAAGCTCACTATCTGTCAAAGAATACACAATCGTGGCATTTCTAGACATCGAAGGGGCGTTCAATAACGTCCATCCGAGCTCGATATTAAATGGACTGACAACTCTGAATGTTGATCCAGGTATACTTAGGCTGTTAGACGAACTTTTAAGGAAGAGACGCATTTCAGCCACACTAGGACAAGCAAACATACAAAGGTATGTGAACAGAGGCACTCCTCAAGGAGGAGTTCTATCACCTCTTCTTTGGAATGTTGCTATAAACGACCTTCTGGTTTCCCTAGAAAAAGAAAGGATACAAGTGGTGGCATACGCAGATGATGTGGCGCTAGCAGTCAGGGGAAAATTCCCATCAACAGTTAGAGATATTATACAGAGAGCACTCCGGACGACTGAGAAATGGGCGAAAGATAATGGTCTTGGGGTAAATCCTGCAAAGACAGAACTAGTCATGTACTGCAGGGGGTATTGAAATTCCCTTTAGGGAGTGTGCAAAATACCTTGGCGTTATTTTGGACAGGAAGCTGAACTTTAAGCTTAATATTGAAGAAAGGGCGAGGAAAGCAACGGTAGCTTTATACTCGTGCAAAAAGGCAATAGGGAAAAAGTGGGGACTAAAACCAAAAATTGTACATTGGCTATACATGGCAGTGGTTAGACCTATAATGCTATATGGTGTTGTAGTCTGGTGACCGGCACTTCACCAGCCGACAAGTTTAGACAAAGTTCAGCGTATGGCGTGCTTGTGTATCTCAGGCGCATTCAGCAAGACAGGAACAAACTCTCTTAATGTCATACTGCATCTATTGCCTTTAGACATTTTGGCCAAACAGTCAGCTGCAACAACGGCTGTGCGGTTGCGCGAGCTATCGCTGTGGTCGGAAAAAAGTTACGGTCACAGTTCGGTCCTCAAAATAATGCCAGATGTGCCTAACGTAGTGGATTATACTTTGGCGAGTCCACTTTTCGACAAAAAGTTTGAGACTGTAATTCCCAACAGTGAGGCGTGGTGTACACGGACCCCGGGGAATAAAATATATATAGATTTCTACACTGATGGCTCCAAATTGGATGGCCAAGTGGGTTTCGGAGTATATTCTAAAGATCTGGAACTTCGAATAGCGAAAAGATTACCTGATCACTGTAGTGTTTTTCAGGCTGAAATATTAGCAATAAGAGAAGTGGTGAATTGGCTGAGAAGTAATGCTCCAAGCAATATTGGCATTAATATATACTCAGACAGTCAACCTGCACTAAAATCCTTGGACTCTGTGTTCCTCAACTCGAAAACGGCCATCGACTGCCGCAAATCTCTCAATCAGATGGCTGAGCAGTACAATATTCACCTAATATGGGTGCCTGGTCATAGGAACATACCGGGGAACTGTGAAGCAGATGTGTTAGCAAGGCTAGGAACTACCTTACATATTCCAGGGGAACTAGAATCTGTTGGTATGCCTCTGGCCACCTGCAAGCTCTTACTGCGTGAGAAGGCTGTTATGATGGCCAATATTCGATGGGAAAATTGCAAGGGTTGTAACGACACCAAGCAAATATGGCCCCATTTAAACTTAAACCGCACACTAGATATGCTAGTGTTCTCAAGGCGTCAGATAGCACTCCTAATATCTGCTATAACGGGTCGCTGCCTGATAGGCGAATTTGCAAAAACTATAGGTGCGAAGTATAATGACTATTGTATAAGCTGTCATGACGTGGAGGAAAAGGAATCAATTAAACACCTCTTGTGTGAGTGTCCTGCTTTTTGTGTAAGGCGCAAGCAACTTTTAGGAGCATATAGCTTTAGATTACTGGGTGACCTGGAAAACGTTAACTTAAGCAGTTTGTTAATGTTTTTGGAGCAATCTGGTTGGTTCCACAAAAGTTAATAATAGAGAAGGTTCAGTGGTTAAGACTAGAAGTGCCCATATGTAATAGGTACTTTTAGTTAAATGTGGTATCAAAATGGACTGAATAGTCTAAGTGAGCCTGAAATTTAATCGGGCTGCCACTTTAACCTAACCTAACCTAACCTTCACCTACTTATTTAACACAATTCTGACCTCCAGTACTTATCCCACGATATGGAAGCATGCAAAGATTATTCCGATACCGAAATCTAATTCAGACCCATTGCTATTTTGTGTTATGTTTCTAAAGTGTTCGAAAAGATTTTACATAAGCAGATATATGATTATCTTCTTCGCGGCAACTTGTTATCTGAAAGGCAGTCTGGTTTCCGCAGAGATCATAGTTGTGTGAGTGCACTGATCGAAGTATCGGAGTCACTTAGGAGAAATATTGATGAGAACCATGTTAGTTTTCTTGTACTCTTAGATCACTCAAAGGCTTTCGATACTGTTGATCACAAAATGTTATGTCTAAAACTTCAAAGATTTTTCAATTTCTCACCTACTGCTACCTCTCTCATAACTCCCATCTTAACAATCGGTTACAGACGGTTTACACCAGAGATACTTTTTCATTGCCATTACCAGTTACGAAAGGGGTTCCACAGGGTTCTATAATTGGACCTCTATTATTTTGCATGTACGCAAATGACCTCCCTCTAGAAATAGTCCATAGTCAGATACTTATGTATGCAGACGACATACAAATCTTTTTAAGTAGTCCGGTAGGTGATACTAGTGAGTGTTTGGGGAAACTTAACCACGACCTTGATCGTGTGTTTCGATGGGCAACAGCAAATGGTCTGCTACAAAATCCACAAAAGTCTAAATGTTTGATTATACACAAGAATAGAAGGTTCTCTTTGTCCAATGCTGACATTATGTTGAATGGTCAAAAAATCGATGTAGTACTAGTGCTAAGAATCTTGGAGTAGTATTCAATAGCACATTGAGTTGGCAAAAACTACGGCTGTCCAACACAGCCGTTGGACAAACATATGCAAAACTACGTGCTTTATGGGTTACTCATTCCTACACACCAGTCAATATTCGACTTCTCCTGGCGAAAAGTCTTTTGTTACCGGGTTTAGTTTACGGATCTGAACTCTTCGCGAATTGTGACTCCGTGAGTAAAAATAGACTTAACGTGGCATTCAATAGTATAGTTCGTTATGTGTATGGGTTACGCAGGACCGTAACCCATACACATACGCAGGACCGTAACCCATACACATAGATTTAACATATATATATATATATATATATATATATATATATATATATATATA